>NW_016162314.1:3168-27050 GCF_001687245.7 Rhagoletis zephyria | reverse complement strand
CTATGAATGCATTTTCAAAGAAATATAGAATTCATTAGAAATACATGCATTTTTATAGCGCAGCAATGCTACATAACTTTGATAGATACCATTTAATTCATTCGCTGCTGCTTCATTATGTCACTATTTATCAAATTTTCGACAGGCCTTCCCAGCGATCTGGTACTGTATAAAAATAGCGATCCATGGCATCGATAAAGCGCTGCTTATAACGTTCTGGCGATATAACAGTTGGTAGTTTTCCAATGCCACCAAGTATACCAGTTTGTTTAACAAAGGACTCAACCTTTTTATCAAAAGTAAAAGTTCGTATATAGTCTGGAAAATTAATGGATGGAAAAGATGGAAGTTTTTATTTTGATTTGTATGTACGCGAACCTACCAATTATGCCCAATACCAGCACGTTACTTTTATGGTCCAAGCCTACAAGTAACGAATAATCCATTACTTGGTTTTTTTCCAAGAAAGTAGAGTCTCGATTGATAGCATCTTTAAGGACTGCCTTGCTATGTGATAAAATATATAATGGCTTAGACCAAGACACTGCAAATATATAACAAAAAATAGAATAGAAAGAATTGGGCACGTGAAATTTTAACATACTTTGCACTAAGTTTTCGTCCAACAGCACTATTTCACCCTGCTGATCGGTTGGATCTACTAAGCGGTTGCGTTCGGAACCCTTTAAGTCAAATTTGTTTTTGATATCACAGCCAAAAAAAAGGTTCTCCATAACCAGTAGTGATTTTTCCGCTATTGAACTAAAAAAATGGAAAGCAAGCAAATATTTGTAATCATATTTTATTTACATTTTCATAGAATAATCGAGGTCAATGGACTCGGACCTAAAACAAATTGCTTTGTGTTTTTACCACCCAAAATAACAAGTAACAAGATAGTAACAAGTAATAATAAGTCTAGGCTCGGGCGAAGCGAAATTAGAAAAAAATAATAGTTTTTGAATATTTAATTAAAAATATCCTGGCCAGGATTTTTTCAGCCAACCCACCACTCGCGAATTGTAAAGTTAAAACTGCCAAAACTGAATGATTTAATTAAAAAATTAAAAGAAGTAACTACTTACAAGGTAAGCGTCTGCGAACTTTTTCGCATATTTCTCTCACTGAGAGCAGATGTTGGATTACTCTCAGAAATTGGGTTACTGGCAAGTTACTGGACATCTTTTCAGTGGGGAATACGCAGACAAAGCTATTGATGCTGATAACACGGTGCTACTAAAAAAAATCCCGAAATTCACTCGAAACAAAACTTGGGGTAGGCTGTATGTAGGGTCGGGAACATTATGAAAATAGGTTTCTTATAGCTCCTGAACCTTCCCCTTTTTTATTTAAAAGAAAAAGTTATTTTCATGCTTGATGTACTTCTCTATTAACAGCTTGACTATTTTTCATCCGATTTTTAAACTTAAACATGTTTTGGAAAATGGATCCATTAAATGATCATCGGGTAATATTTGAAAATCCCCATTTTTCTTAATTTTTTCTACTTTGACCATCGCTAATTTTAAAAGTTTCTTTGAAAGTTCCAAAATATTTAGTATTTGTCTATAAGTACATTTATTTTCAAACAAATTGATACCTTATTCAATGACGTCGGATAAAAAACATCGAAGTGAGGCAGTTTAAAAAGATACACGGCTTGGAGTTTATGTGTGTATGCATCGGACTTTCGGATTTTTTGAGCAAATCCTCGTCAATATTTCCTCGTAGGACCGAAAGAATCAATTTTAGGGTGGAAAACGCCCTCTCCAACGAAACCTGGGTTGTAGGAACATCAAAACTAATTTGAGACATTTCAGATAATTCTTTGAATGGGTCATTATTTCAGAAGTTCAAAACACCAACATTATTTGAAAGCCGCTTTGTATTATCAAACGATTTGATGTTATCTATTAATGATCTATTTTTGCGCTTCGCTTTATCCTTCCCTATTTCTTTTAAAATTTGATCAATTTCTTCATCGGAACTGAATTGAAGAGATTGACAAGTATTCATTAGCTTGCGCACCATTCAATTTTGCTTTTAGATTAAAAACCTGTACGATGTTGTCATTGCAGTACCAGTTGCAGAATCAGTAAAGAGTATTTGATACCGTGGGTCCAGATATACAGCAGCCAAAATATAAGGGTTTCGCAGCAAAATTTCTCCATGTTTTTTTTTGCGTCTGTCAAATGAGATGGGTTACCTTTAATTTGATCTTGATATTAGTTGCGTTCGATAACAAAATTAGCCAACACCAGCCAACAATCANTGCGTCTGTCAAATGAGATGGGTTACCTTTAATTTGATCTTGATATTAGTTGCGTTCGATAACCAAATTAGCCAACACCAGCCAACAATCAAAATCACGAGAGTAAGCGAAAATTCTCTCCCAAAGAGATGACAAAGCAAAAAAGTAAACGAACAGGAAATTAGCCATTACTTGCAAAAACCGGAAGAAGAAGACACACCAGCTGACTTTGTTTATGTTTTATTTGTAAACAAACTGAAATTCATGTTGCCTCCATGGAAGAAAAAAGGAAAGTGAACGTTCAATGTTCGCCAGGAATATTTCTAGAAGTAAAAACTAGTTGGCGCTATCATAAAATCTCATAGCAGGCAGCCAAAAAGCATATAAATAACAAACCTCGACAAATCCAATTTTGTTTGTTTACAAAAATTGCAACCATATGTTTTGTGATCATATGTTTTCGTGTTGGATAATTTTTGCTGACTAAAATTTTGCCAGTACAAAATGAACGCTTCTCTTGCATCAAAATGAACGCTAGCTCTCTCAATTTTTGTGTGTTGGATAATTTTTTGTCGTTATCGAACGCCATCCAGTAAAAATTTGGAAAAACTATTACAAATTTTTGACTTGTCGAACGCAACTATTGCCACATGGTAAACAAGCACGTTATATACTATATTTAACAAAAAGAAAAAAAGGTAGGTAAATTTATCTATTGAAAATTTATTGAAATGAAACCTTTATGAAAAGTGGTTCGGTTTTCGGTTCGGATCAAACATTTGAGTAAATTACCGGTTCGGTTAATGGTTCAGTTCATTAATATAAAAAAAAAAGCTTTCCGGTTCAAAACCGGTTCACGTCCCTGATATAAACTTATAGTAGGTATCTTAAAAGTTTACTAAAATAAACATAAAGCTTAAAAAACGCATATTTTCGGTTTACAAAACGCTTGAAAAAAACGTAATATAATCGAAACGGCCTGTTTTATAAGCTTATGAATATAAATTTATAATCAGCCTTATCATGAGTTTCATTTTCCGCGAACCGGTTCACTTTTCACTTTTGGTTACCATGGTTTACTATGGGCGGTTGACAAATTTTCGGAAAATTTTATAAGTTTATAAGTTCAACACAGCGCAATGCTGTTAGCACGGCTTGAACTCGAGTCCAAACTGTTCTAACAAAGAAATCACGCCACTTTCTTCGCAACTATTGTATTGCAGCTTCTCTAAATTATAAAGCATTTGACTAACTTAAAAAAAATACAACTATATTAGTAAGAGAATGGGTATTTCATGCCCAGCCGTGTTAAGAACGTTGTTGGCCACGTACAACGTCGAAGAAACGTTGTTGGCCATGTACAAGGCCTTTGTTGTCGTCGGGGACTAGTAGGACGCAGTGGATGAAGCTACATACTTGCCAAAACAACGGATGCCTTCTGATGTCGCCGCAACATCACGTGCACGATGAGCCTCAACTGCTCCCCGTTAAGGAGTATAACACAACGCTCTGCAAGCAATTCTTAGTAGGGTCCCACCGACGTGGGCACCCGAACAAACACTTGCTTGCGGAGGAGCCCTCGTCACGGCACGTAAAGAGGCACCCATACGAACTGACAGACGAAGTTCCGAGGTTGCCGACAGGCCATAAACGGCATTCGCAGGGAGTCAGTGGCGACCAACACCGACTCTCGACCTCTGAATGCTGTTTTTGCAGCAGGCTAAACTCGTACCGACTAGCCGATCTGGGCGGCGACAAGAATACATGGGAACGAAAAGTGAAAAGTGAACCAGTTCGGGGAAAATTAAACTCATGATTAGGCTGATTAAAGACTTATTAAACTACAAGACCTAATTTTTGCATAATTTTTGTACATGTTTTATTATGGTGAGACAGTTTTGCCAATCTGCTGTGTGAAATTAAATATTTTTTGACAGCAGTAAATTTTTGATAACCGCAATTTATTTGGAATAAAATATTACAAATTGATGTGAAATGAATATTTTAAGAAAACATCTACCATCGTTGATTGCAATTCATCTATTTAAGTTTTTATTTAACGAAAAATTACAGTGTAATTATTACACACATCAACAATCTTTGCGATTGTCAAAATTTTCTATCCATTTGTCAAAAATTTCACTAGCCTCATGAGCTACTGAAATTTTATTCACCTCATTGTTGTCAAAAATTTACTCGACGCAAACTTTGTTGCCGATTCACACACGATCCTAATATGATTTCCGTGTACGTGTGGTGAATAAAAATAACGTTCATTTACTTTCATAACTCAAAAAACTAAAACCTCTGGAAAAATGACTTTAAAGTTTTGATTTAACATACATCCATAGTAAAATTTAATACGCATGTTTTTCTAGTTAGCTACTGGTAATTCGTACTGTTATGAAATCTTTACACAACCTCGAAGAAAAGGTAGCGGTCATTTCAACGTTGGGTGTGGTTAAAAATTCTTAAATAATTGGAAAACGACCCTACAAGAATTGTGTGATGGAAACTAACACATTCTCATTTATCTTACTTCGCAAGGTATTTTCATTTTAAGTTTGCATTGCCAATGAAAAAATGCACAACTTTAACAAAGAAAAAAATAATAAATAAACGTTTTTTTAATTATTTTGCTTTGTGTTAAAGCCTGTAATTTTACAAAACATCAAACTATCAACGAAGAAAATTGATTGATAATCAAAGTTGTAAATGGCCAAATAAAAATGCGTAATAATTTCTTTTTTATGACTATGAACTATTAATAATTTCATAGAAAGAAATTGTTACGCATTTTCATTTTACCATTAACAACTTTGTTTACCAATCAATTTTCTTCGTTGACAGCTTACTGTTTTTGTAAAAGAACAGGCTTAAACACAAATAAAAAAAAATTACAAAAACTCTTTAATTTTTGAATTTTTTTCCTGTTAAAACTTGCATTTTTGTTTCATTAAAAATGCAAACTTAAAATGAAAATATGTTGCGAAAATTACCTCATTTGACGACCCAAAATTAAGTTTACGTGTTTCGGCTTTTGTAACCGATTTCAAAAAAGGACTCGTTCTAAATTCGAAATCCAGCCCATTCTCGAAGAAAATTTTTATGAAAGAAAGCTTAGGTTCACTTACATTTGTTTCTCATTTTCTACATTTGCATTTAATTTTTGTAAAGTGATCTATAAATAAACGCATCAAACACTCATAAAATATTTTTTGTTTTAAAAGCTTTAAATACGCTTTTTGCTATGAACATATTTATTCCACGCTTGCAGAAAAATGAACTCGTTGCAAGTTAATTTTAAAAACTCCATTAAAAATCCGTGTTAGATCAGATTTCAACTATTAAAAGCAGTGTATATTCAATTAACAAATAAGAAGAGGTCACAAAAGCAAACCAATTTGATTTGTTTACTTTACGCGTTTGCCTTAAAAATACTTGGAAGTATGTACGAGTATAATCGATACTTTTTTGCAATATCGATTCTACTTAGGAGTATTCTAAATGAGTACTAGTATCGATACTTTTCTAAAAAGTTCTATCACTACTTGAAGCTTCAGAATCAAATGATATTTCAACAAAGTCTGAGCCCTGCTTATAACTTACTCTTTCTTTTTGACAGTAACTTTGAAAACCCCGAAAATTTTAGCTAATAAGGTTGGTTCATTTTGTTGCTGACATTTGGTAATGTACTCAAAGTAATTTGGTGCGAAGTTTTCAAATATATTGATATCAGTTTTAGTCATCTCCTTCAAAACAAAGCGATCATCTACAATAAAAGAACATATATGATACATACATATGTATGTTCATACATACATGTATAGAATTTTAGATGCAAAATATATGTAATCATACCCCATGTTTTGCAAAATCTCGAGCCAGATTTACCGCCTCTCGCCTCCCATTGAACACTGCTGCAAAGTGAACGAGCTAGATAATTCCGACATTTCTCAATTTCCGATTGCATCAAAGCCTTTTCATCGAGTCTTCCACCGCTATTAGATTTATTTGCGTCTGCTGGCACATATCCACAGGCGTCACTGGGCTTGCGCACCAATTCCATTTCAGGCCCACTGCGACTTTGAGATACTTTCAACTCCTCTCGTTTTTTGCTCTGCTCAATCTCTTTGTACAGCGATTTCTCAACTTTAGGCGGCTTTAACGTCTTGGCTCGGATCAAATCAAATTCTTTTGCGAAATAAATTTTGCATGTAAACTGTTTACCATTGTCCTGGAATATTAACTCCAGATGCGAAGAGTTAGTTTTGGATTTGTTGCGCTCCTCATCTACGTTTGTATTGTTATTCGAAACTTCTTTTTTATCACTTTCATCGCCATCTTGTGAGCTGGCATTTAAAAAAAGAACTATTGGCTTAGACAGGTTCAACAAAATTGAATATTACCATACTTTTCTTGTGATTTCCTCTTTAAATTTGGGCTGGGATTGTTTTGACATGTAGCATCACTATTGTTCGCGTTGTCAAAACTAGGGGTGTGTACAGCCACACCGCTGGTGGTACTGCTTGAAGTAGCCACTAAGCGCTGGTAGTCATTTGATGTCAAACAGTATGCAATTAGTGAGCTTAAATCTTGATCGTGAACAAGTATCGGGAATGCGCCCAGGGGGAGAGTATAATGCTCCTGGGCTGAAAAAGGTGAATGTAGCAAATTTGTCGGTCCCGCGGAAGGTAAAAGCTGTGTAAGTATTTTTTTTATAGACTTTTTGTCTGTACTGCCGGCTGTCGTTAGCAACTGCTCATTTGATGATTTTTTATCCCCCATTATATGTGCATTGTTTATGGAATCTATTTCGGACTCTGCGGCAATATCATCTGAATGCGAAGACGTGTCATCACTTAGCGATGGCACGGCTAGCAAACGGGATATTTCTGAGCCTTTTGAAGCACCGTCTGAATACTCTGGGCGCAAATTTTCAGTGCAAATTGTTCCTGAATCTGTGTGCGACTGAGCAGGTTGTACTTGCTGCAACTGTTTTACCACGGCTTTTTGCGCTAAAACAATATCGTGAACCCGTGGACCCCACAAATCAATACTCTCAGCTAGTACACGTTTTGACATAAGTAAAGCATCACTCACGTCATGCACACTGGCATGGGGATCTGTAAGTAGAGTTTGAACAATTTCTATATGTTGTTTGAAAATAAATTGATCTTTGCTCAATGCTGTCTTAAGATTGATCACCATCGCTAAAGTTTCGTCCTCGGTAGCTAGGTCAGCGATACGCTCATGAATGCGTGTATAAACTTCATGACCTTTCATAGAAAAATGTTTTATCTCTTCGAGGTATTTGAAGCGGTCTAATACTTTTGAAGGTTGTAAATCTAATATTAGTGCAGGCAAGCCAATGTCCCATACTTCAATAGGCGTATAC
This sequence comes from Rhagoletis zephyria, assembly GCF_001687245.7. NCBI lineage: Eukaryota > Metazoa > Arthropoda > Insecta > Diptera > Tephritidae > Rhagoletis > Rhagoletis zephyria. The sequence continues at coordinate 19,401 of NW_016162314.1, read as the reverse complement.
AGAAACTTGGCACCCACTCCTCGATAGGTGAAATAATGTACATAATCACGATGTAATGAATGCTGACACTGAATCACTTCACCACAGCTTGGAGATAGTCCGGGCGAACTGTTGGTAATAACTGGTTGTTTCTTGTAGGCATGACCATGGAAACGAAGCTCCAAATACTTGGCGAAGGAAAGGCATTTAGTGTTTTCAGAGAGTGGTACACTTGGCGTCATATCATTACAAATTGTACACCAGGCCGTAAAGTAAATGCGATTCGGATCAGTTTTTGTATTGTCCTCGCTAAGGAAGACCTGCACACATCCCATGGAATGAACATAACTATAAGCATGCAGTGAAATATGATTAAACCAAAATCCATAACCTTTTAATGAAGCTTCAGTGAAACTTACCGCCGTACATGACCCAACATTGGCAAATTGCAAAGCCTGCACATCGAATTCAAACGACAGCAATACCGCTGAAGGAATTGTCCAAGCATAATGTCGTGTTGGCCATAGAATTTCATATCCAACAGTGTTGGTGGTGCACAAAAGGAAGATGCTGATTTCGGGTTGAAATAAAAGCTGCAGAATAACACCGGCAGGCGTTGATGGTTTTCCAAATCCAGGGCGTCCTTATGCAAATGTTCCTCAACCACCTTTTGTGGAACTTGATTGAGCTTTTTAAACACTTATTATTTAAAAAAAAACTGATATTAAATCATTAACTTAAAATTATAAGCGCTTATTACTTTTCAGTTTTTTAGGATAGCGACCGCCGTATGCACGAAATTCCGCTAGTAGTGTTTGTATGTCGCGATTATCCCAAGCTGTAGTAATTTTAAGTTTCAAAAATGGATGTGGCGCTCCTAGCTGAGTATCATTAAAGGCATTTTTAAGCTGTTCCAAATTTTCATGGCGATCTAAATGCAGGCTACTATTTATATTCGACCACAATTTGGAATAATATAGCTCAGTTGGAAATAGCCGACGCAATGAACACTTACGTCCCTGTTCGGTTTCTAAATATGGTAACGGAAAACTGAGAAAAGGACTGACAGAAAGTAGAGTAGAGCTAAGTGCATTGCGAAAGCGGTTGTCGTAACGTGTCTCAACTGCCAATTCAACTGGTCGGTCACCTGACATTGTATTTGCAATATCTGCGGAGCGCAGTGGATCAGTAAAGTCAGCGACATTCTCTGATACAGAAATAATTTCTTTGCGTGTTGGCAGTACTTTTTCCTCCGCTTTTCGTTCTAATAATGCTTTAGTTCTTTCAGTTGTCGACCGTATTACTAGCTCATCATCAAATGTCAAATCATCAGGACTGGCCTCTTTCGAATTGAAGATAGGTGGCTTTGGAGTGAGAGGATCTGCAAACGCATCCAAGAGGAATGACATTTCCAAACGCCAATTATATCTAAATTTATAATAAAATTATAACTAAGGTTAAATTGGAAACCTTCGAAAACTCACCGGGCATAAACCAAAAACGATGCGACTTTCTTCACCTTGGCAAGTTCTTTATTTGTCCCTCCTCGTAGTAGGCAAGTGAAACCACGGGGATTGTTAAGTTTTTCGAAAAACATTAGTGTCTTATTACCACCACTACCATCACTAAAACTTCGTATGTAGAAAGCGTCACAAATTCCAAGCTGTGGCCGAGCAATATTTGACTCTATTGAAGTAACGATATCACATTGAAGTATACGCGATATGCGTTCCATCACTGAAAGTTTTAAATCCAATACCAATGTAATGCCTTGAGAACGAAGCATGTCTTGCGCCACGCCCGCAACATTTTTATGAACCAAAACCACATCTGGTTTGAAGCTCATGATGCGATCGCAGACTCGCCGTAAATACTCCTTTTCTTGTAATAACACAGTGGATATACTTACAAACTTTCCTTCTATTCTTTCATAGACAATCGGGCACTGCAGTAGAAGAATGCGCGGATGCTCAACGCGCGTGGCCATACCTTTGTGTGCGATATTCTTTGAAAAAACAACTCCACCTACAATCGTACACTCTTGTCGTTTACCACCCGGTATCTTTTTGATATTCACATAATTGCGTATGTCCATTAAGTCATTAGTACAATATTCTGGTTTGAAATGATTAGCTGCACGGCAGCATAAGGACATTAACACTTTGAACCAACGTAGATCTAGGTGAAACGTTCGTAGCATCTGAGTCAGTAGCTGTTCTTCATAATCACAATAGGACTCCAGCAGCTTAGTTGTAGTGGTTGTGGAACGCATTGAATATTCTAATTCCATATCTTGGACGGAATGAGGGCTTAAGGAAATATCCACAGACTTGGGTGGTTGCAGTTCACCGCTGTTATCAAGCCGCGGACAGATGGCTTCATGCATCGACGTTGGATCCTGAAATTGTTTGGTAATAATGCCTTGTCTGTAAACCAAAGCGAGAAAGAAGCCTTAAATAAAAAATTTACAATTTAGCAATTCTATTATTACTTATTCAGTTCAATGAACTTGTAATGAAGATTTTCGTCGAAATCGATTTGATCAGAATCGGGTACTATAGGTTGCAGAAAGCCAGCAGCTAGCAATGCGTTTAAAATTGCAGCCGCTTGAACCTTACTCGAAGACTTGTTATGCGTAATCAAGTATTCAATGAGATTGGCCCCACAGCTCTGTGTGGGAAGTTGACGTCGCATATCCTCGTGCAGTGTTATTAGTGAATTTGACTGCTGCAGGATGTTCTTTCGATCATCAACTGACAAGCTGTTGACCAAATGTGTAGCAAACCGCTCTTCTTGATAGCCAACAGATACTTTACGAGTCAAGTTTGTAGTTACGGGCAATGCTTCTGTTTTAAAACTTTCGTTTCTCTCCTCCAGTTTTTGTGTAAGATCTTGTTGCAACGCCTGCAGATCGGCGTGTAAGTCAACCGCTATGTTTGGGGACTTTAAGTAACTAAGAACAATTTTGGAGCAGTAGTTACAAACTTTCAATTCACCTGCAAGAAGTGATTTAAATTAGTTTTTTACCCTGCGATCTGAACTTCACCAACGTACCTGCGCACATAATTATTTTTCCAGGCACAACTTGGTTGCAACATTTAGAACAGAAGATCTGACCACAAAGGCGGCAGTGATGCTTGCGTCGAAAGGTGGAGAACTTATGCGCACAATCGTAACATTCTTTGGCCTTAGAGTCGGGCATCCAAAATCGATGTAGCTCAGTATCTTTATAATTCCGTAAGTCCTGCCATTAAATAGAAATAATTATGACCGCTTTTTATTTTATAGAATACCTACGCTATTTTTAGTGGCCATCAAACTGCTGATGCGTTTTAAAACATTGACCATTGTACGCCCTTCACTTGGTAGGTCTAAAATATGTTCGCCAACCTCACTTTTTGATTCCTCGGCGGTACTGCCGCTTGTGTTTGTACTGGAATTTCCAGAAGCGTTTATTTTTTGAGTAAAGTTGAAGGCGTTTGTCGGCTGCACCCTTGTTGTAACATTCACATTAGAACTGGAATTTATTCGGGTGTCGGCATCAGTTTTATGTTCATCATAAAATACAGATTTTGAGGTTTGTAATGATGCGGAGCTACAACCGGCTGTGGTAGCTACTTCATTTACAGTATTATAGCTTTGATTATATACATTTTGTATTTTGTTAACAAAACGGTCGAGTAACGATTCGGGTTCGCCATCTTCGAAATCTCTAGCGAATTCAGTTAGCTTTGTAGGTGAATGCAGGTGTTGATTCATTTTGAAGATAAAATGGACTTCAAAGTGTTTTTTTACTTTTAATTCGTATTTAAATATGTCTTAGACAGTGGAAACGTTTAACTGTTCACTCAAGGATGATTCCGGCGCCAATGAACTTAGAGCCAAATCACTCCATTTTTGCTCCTACAACAGTTAAAAAATATTGAAATTTTAATATTTTTTTTAAGAATTAATATAATTTTACCTGTTCACTAAGAGTTAAGTGAGAGTCGCCGCCATCCGCTTCTGGATCAGGCAGCTTATCAGCAGGAACAAGTATCTGATCAAAGGGCAAAATCTCCTCACGCCACTTATTATCGACAATATCCAATAATCGACCTTGGGGCAATGGCTAAGGTAAATAATTGCGTTAATTTTTAAAGATAGTACATATAAGAGGCCTTGAGAGCGAGAGTAGCCTAACTGACACTTAAAAAAATTGAGGTACAACGGAAACTGCATTACTAAAATCAAAGCGCTAATAGCCCGGGTTACGCCATTTTAGTTTTCTTTGACCATAATAGGTAGTATCGCGTAGGGAATACGCCCTTTTAGTTTTCTTTTACAATAATAGGTATTAGGTATCACATTGGTGAAATTTTCAGTAAAAATAAACATATTTATTATACTTCCTTCTTCTTTCCCATCTTACTAAAAAAAAAAGGTTAATAGGCCACTCCGGCTCTCCTGGCTTCATATGTGGCCTTTTAAAGGTTTTTATGTACAATATATATGTTTTTAGAAATAGCATTTTTAAAATGCACTGAGGTAATATTATAACACTGTGCTATACAAATTCCCAGGGATTCCCTTTTTAAGAAGGTGGGCGCAGGAAACTCGTACGTATTGTTATGTGGGAGTAAGGGATGTGTGCTGCCTGACCGCCGTTGGCTGTGTGCGCTGCTGTGGAAGGTGCCGCCCTGTGGTGGTAGTGAGCGGCGTCGCAGTTGAGCAGACCTAAACATGCCCTAAAGTGGCACCAGCCTCAGTTGGACTGGGGTTTGCCGTGGAGGCAGCTCTCTTTGAGCAGCAGGGGGCCACAAACGATGTGGTCCAAAGCCGATGAGTCGGTAGGCCTGAGCAGACTCCACCCGTTGCAAGCATTGCATTGAGTTTGCATGCAATCGTCTCTGGCATACGCAGCAGGTGGGGGGCAATGATACAACCCTATTTTTAATGTTTCTCTGGAGTTCCTTTGCATCTAAAATCGCATATTTAATGTTAGATATTCAGCCTTTTCCCGTACTCCGGGATTTGCAGGTTGTACAGGAACAGATATTTTCGTCTTTAATATACCTTATGTGAACGTGGCGTACCTGAACGACTTTGGACAAAATCCTGCAAAACCTGCAAATCATAGACGTTCTGGGACGCTCTAATTGATTGGCGTGAGCAAAGCACAAAGTAATTGATACATGTACATACACATACCTGACTGTCCATCGCTTTTAACTATGATTGGGATTTGTTGTTCCCCTTAACTAAATTAGTTAATAGCACGGATGAATGAAATTAGAAGACTGGTGTCATATTTATAAAAAAATTTTTTTTTTTTTGTGATTTGAGTGTGATGGCAGAGCGGTTAGCTCGCAAACGCCAGGCTATTCCACTAGTTGGTGAATACTTGTGTTCACCAGTCCTTGTTAGTTGAGCAGCTTATTCCAGGTGCAGCTTTTGTTGAGCGATGTAAATTTCAATCGGTGTCGTAAATGAAACCCGTGTTGTCAACTCAGATGTGATTTAAACGATTCGTCACTTGTTTTGTAATTTCATGTCTGGCGCTAGAGCTGAGAAAAACAACGATTCAAAATCGATTTTTATACTTCATTATCGTTTCTAAATAACATGATTTGATCAAAGATCGTAAATTTATAAGAAGGGACAACTCGTTACTTTGTGCCGCTACGATTTTGACCTTATCTGAAACATTTGCAACTGGAATTCGTCGCCGTTTTGCCTCTGTCCGCGGCAGATTTTTTATTTTTGCCTCGAATACGGAAAACACTATCAAAACAAGATAAAGCGGCAAATGTGAATTTCGGTGATTATTTTGCACAAGTGTTCTTTGTCTAACTGCCATCCCTAAATTGGCGCGTCAAGCGAGAAGCAACTGAAGCAAAAAATATAGTTTTTAATGCAATTATTGATATACAATTCTGATTTATCCGCCGCTAGTATGTTAATTTAGTGACCAAAGTATTCTCTGCTAAGCGTTCTTTGCAGCAAGTTGCATGAGGACGGGCCTTTTAGGTATGACACTTCTGCGTAACGCCAAGCGTCAGAAAACGCAACGCATATCGCTTTTGTTTAGGTATGGCAGTAATATACAAAAACATTTGCCAACACTGCCTTATGATCCCGCTTTAGTTACTGTCAAAAAATTTTCGTTGTTGTTTCGTTTCTAGCATTTCTTTCATATGGAATTCTTGGGCTCAATCTTATTGGATTTGAAGTTTACGCCAACTTTTTTTAAAGAATAATTACCATCCCAGTTCCAGGCGGTAAGTGGCATATAACTTTAATAGGCGTAGTTTTTATGCTATCATAAAATACAAATTGCGTAACGTCATATATTTAGCATTGCTTTTCATTATTCATGCATTTGTATATCGATTTTCGAGTCTAGAAATTTTACGTCTGATGTAATGCAAATGATTTAGTAAATGCCGCAAAGTCTAGTTTTTATTATTATTGTGTTTTTGTGATCCCCAGAGCTCAAATATTGGCATCGTATTGCCACAGTTATTTACAATATTACGCACATTGTGAAACATATAAAACAATGTTATCTCGCGTCTCGTCAACGCGTTCTGTGGCGCAAATGGTAAAACAAGTAGCTGGAAGATGCACAGTTCTCAACGTTGGCGTAGGAATAAATGCACGAAATATTGGGAGCAGTCTATGGAGCAATAAAAACAAACATGCCCAACCGACTTCGTTTCTACGGCGCTCTAAAATAATGGCCGTACCCCACATTATCCAGCAACAAGAGCACAAATTTAACGAGGGAAAACAGTATCATGGTTTTGAATGCATACGTGTGGAATCTGTACCGGAATTCGGCATAATGTCATACACCTTTCGACACGTTGGAAGCGGCACCGAGCTGTGGTATTTAGATCGAAAGGATTCAAATAATGTATTTTCTATCAACTTTCGCACAACGCCTTTTGATTCCACTGGATTACCACATATTCTTGAGCATAGTGTCTTATGTGGTTCGCAAAAATATCCAGTCCGCGATCCGTTTTTCAAAATGCTTAACCGATCTGTGGCCACATTTATGAATGCCATGACCGGCCCGGACTATACAATGTACCCATTTTCTACTATGAATGAGACAGACTTTAGGAATTTACAAAAAATTTATTTGGACGCAGTTTTCAGGTGAGATTTTCTGTATCTGGTGCTTAAAATCTTTGATAAAGTGCTTCCTTTAATTTTGTAGACCAAATTTGGAATACTTGGATTTTCTGCAAGAGGGTTGGCGTTTGGAGCACTCAAACATTAATGATAAGTCTTCAGAGTACGTTTTAAAGGGAGTCGTTTATAATGAAATGAAAGGCGCTTTCTCTGAAAATGGCTCAGTGTTCTCCCAAAACCTGCTTAACAATTTGCTACCGGATCACACTTACGGATTTGTATCCGGCGGCAATCCACTCGAAATTCCAAAGCTAACACACAAGAATCTGGTAGATTTTCACTCCAAATACTATCATCCAAGTAATGCTCGTATATATACTTATGGCAATTTCGACTTACGAAGGACACTCGATTATGTTAATAATGAATATATGAGCAAGTATAATGCTATTGATAATTCTTATAGCCGAATACCAAACCAGCCACGCTGGGATAAACCACGTAATGTTCATATCTCTAGCCGTTTTGATAACATGGGAGCACCCTTCGAGAAACAAAATCAAATTGGTATTGCTCTTCTAATGTCAGATGTAACAGATACACAAGAAACATTCGTGCTGCATGTTCTATCGGAATTGCTGGTGCGTGGACCAAATTCATCATTTTACAGGAGCCTTATCGAGCCTAACTTCTCTGGTGGATATAATCAGGCAACGGGCTATGACCCACAAATAAAAGACACTTTTTTTTGTGTGGGATTGCAAGATTTGCGCGTAGAGGACTTCGCACGTGTACAAGAACTTTATGACAAAACCATTAAGCAAGTTATGTCGGAAGGATTTGAGCTTAGTCACGTAGAAAGTGTACTACACAACATCGAGTTATTACTTAAACACCAGAGCCCACAATTTGGTATGGGTTTGCTATTTAACTCTACTCCATTGTGGAATCACGATGGCGATGTGGTGTCCAGTTTGCGGGTGTCTAATATGATTGCTAATTTCCGTCACAACCTTGCAAAGGATCCAAAGTATTTGCAACATAAGGTTGAACAGTATTTTGCAACGAATTCACATCGTCTCACTTTAACTATGTCTCCCGACGACCATTATGAAGACAACTTCAAAACAGCAGAACTAGATTTATTAAAGCAGAAAATAATGGCTCTTGATGATAAAAAACGTGTAGAAGTCTATGAAAATGGTATAAAATTGGACCAAGCTCAAAAAGGCCATCCAAATTTGGAAATCCTCCCTTGTCTAGATTTGTCTGATGTGCAGAAAATGCCGAAAATGCCCTCAATCGAAGTTCTGCGCATTTGCAGCGTGCCAACGCAAGTGTGTCATGTTCATACAAACGACATTTCGTACTTAAAATTACATTTTAATGGTGCCAACTTAAATCACGATGAAGTTATGTTGGTGCCCCTTTTCTGTGATGTCATTAACGATATGGGTACCAACAATTACAATTTCAGAGAATTCGACAAGTTGGTCTTATCCAAGACAGCTGGGATTGATTTTAAATTACATTTCGCTGAGAATATATACGATAGTAAATCATACCTATTAGGTGTTTATATGACTACACATGCGCTGGATAAAAACGCAGCCGAGATGTTCGAACTGAGTACTGAATTACTAACTAAGTTTAAGTTAGAGGACACCGATCGGTTGAGCATGTTAATTGATAATTACATTTCCAATATTTCTGTGGGTATTGCGAGTTCGGGACACTTGTATGCCATGCAGAGCTGCGCGGGCTTCGTAGAATAGTTCTTTCACAGGTTCGGTATCGGCTAAGGCCACGAGTTATCTGGGTGTTTATGGCGTTATGCTGTGCATTTTACGGAATCCATGCTGATGCTTCGCTGGGGTCAGGTGGTTCTTAAAGTACGGGAGTTGCAAGGCCTCTAGTGTCTTCGCTACCGGGGAAAGGAGGGTTATCGGACGATAAGACTTTCCTTTGTTGGCTGGTTTCCCCGGTTTGAGCAGTGGGACTACTCTCCCTATCTTCCAGATGTCTGGAATGACGAGAGTGGCCATTGACAGATTGAGGACCTCCGTTAGGTACGCTACTCCCGCAGGACTCAAATTTTTCAGCACTCAATCTGGGAATCATTTTGGGATTTTAGAAATTTTCGGGATTCTCGGGACATCGATAAAATAATCGATATTTTTATCGGTATTTGTATCGATTTCGTTATCGATTTTGTTATCAATATTTATCGATTTTGTTATCGATATTTTTTATCGATTTGGTATTGATATTTTTATCGATATTTTTCGATTTTGTTATCGATATTTATCGATTTTGTTACCGTTATTTATCGATTTTATTATCGATATTTATCGATTTTATTAGGGATATTTATCGATTTTGTTATGGATATTTTTATCAATTTTGTTATGGATATTTTTATCGATTTTGTTATGAATATTTTTTTCGAGTTTCTAATAGATTTTGCTACCAATATTATTAACGTTATTGCTATCGAAATGTTTATCGAATTTTTATCGATTTTGTTATCGATATTTTATTGGATGATACTATCGATTTTGTTATCGATAGAGTATAAAGATAAGAATTAAGATAATGGAAAACATAATGAAATAAATGTAATTAAAACGAACAGGGGTAGGTAGGGATCTAGATAGCAAAAAGACAAAAAATGCAGCCTTAAGCAAAAGCAGATGCACGTATGTATGTACATATGTACATATGTATGTATATTGGTTATGACTACGGTGACCATATTAACCAAAAAATAAAGGACATTTTTTTCAAAATGATTTGGGGATACAAATCGTATGATAAAAGTACCTTACCCATATCATAATTTAAATCAAATATTTACCAGTTAATTATATTATTTAATTGTACAAGTTTCCCTGCTGTAGCGAAAAGTTAAGCCACATCTTTTCAAAAACTTCGCCATCCTTTGCTACCAAAACGCGTTTATCATAATTCATACTGCACGACGAAGCCAGCACACAGTGGTTCAAAATTGAAATTTAATGTTCATAATTCACCGGAGTCTTTATTTTGCAACCAACTTTTTACTAAAAACAAAAAAAAAATATTTATTTTGGTGAACTTTTTTTTATAACATTTCAAAATTTAATTTTTATTTTTTTTTGTTTTGGGAGAACCATACAATTGTTATCAACTAGTTTTTGGTATGTAATATTTATTAACTGAAACAGGAGTTACATTTTCTTCAAAATTGTTACTTTTTCTGCATTTTGTACAAAAAAATGTTATATAATCCAATAAGAATTCAAAAATCAGGCTCAACTACCCTGCAAACCAAAGTTCCCGAAATCTTAAGGAAATCGTTAGGAGTATCGCATTTCTGTAGCGATTTTTTTTACGAATTTTTAAAGAAAGTTATATGAAGTGGTTGACACGAACACGTAAAGAAATTTCTGTACGAAAAATAAAGAAAATTCTGGAAAAACTCTGAAAGATATTCTTCACATAGCAGCATTATTTTCGTTGCTTCACAGATTTTCTTCCGAAATTTCGTAAAAGAATGGAAGTGTGCGTAATTTATTTCATTTTAGAAAATTCGGCAAAAAATCGAATTAAATCTTAACGAATACTTTAAAATTTCTTTACAATGCATAATACTCTGAAAAAATGGTTTGCAGGGTAGCCTCTGGCAAATATTGTAAGCTTTCATAAAAAAATAACAAGTAATCAAATTAAGTGAAAAATGAAGGCTCCAGTGAATTACGAACTTGCCGGTTTTGAACCACTGTGCAGCAGGGGGTTTATCTTCTTTCACTCAGCGTGCAACACGGCCCTGGGCACAACTTTCCATGTGCTTTATAGATTGTACAAAGATTACCCATTAAATAGAAACCCTTAAGTGGAGTACGAAACAAACTGGCGAAGGTTTTTATTATATTTTATAAGGGACATTTTTATTTTTCATATTCTGTGTTTAAAAATTTACCTCTGAAAAATGCAGAGCTGATTTAAAGGACAGTTTAAGAAATAAAGGACAAAAGGCGTCCTTTATTTTGAAAAAAAATTATAAAGGACAGGGGGTTAAAATAAACGACTGTCCTTTAAAATAAAGGCCGGATGGTCACCGTAGTTATGACACAATATAGATAGGTATGTAACGTAAGTTTCACTCCTCCAGTGTGGCCCAGGCCCACTTTCTTTTTTTTTTATATTTAAAGTGTAAATTTGTATATGTGCACAGTGGTCTTGAAGCAACCACAGGTATGACTAAAATGCCAACCAAAACGGCTTACATAACTGTCTTTGTACATACTCATAGATAAAAATTTCGTTGAAAATAAAATTCCATCTGCTCCTATGCTTAAAATATTATCAAATGTTGATCTTGAACTTTCGAAATCCAGTTATATAATCGCGAAGGTTTATGATAATATAATTATAACACTTTCATACATTATAAGCATAAAATATTTTAATTTAGTTATTCCAGAGATAATATTACATAATTGCATATCTATATATTAATACGCTAACATAAATTTTGTCTCCGTTCGTTTGGCGATTCTACCGAACCGATTTCAAAACCAAGAGCACCGTTGGAAAGCCATTTTTCCGTATATGAGCAGAGTTTTTGTGGTTTCACAATTGGTTGAAAATTACGGCCAAAGTCGTTGTTTAAACATTTTCGAATTGTGTATAGATGTTGCTGCAACATGTTCAATTTGACATGTTTCGCCTGTTGTTTCACTGCACATTTGAAATTAAGCTTTGAAATAAAGATAAATATGAAGATGAAGAAATAAATGAGAACGATGAAGTCAAAAAAAGGGCAAAAGTGAAGAAAACACGAAAATGGAGACAATGACAGATGCATAAGAATTAGGGTAACTAAAAGGGTAAGAACATTTCTTGAATTTATGAAGTAAACTTCTTTAGCGGCAGTTGGTTGGTTGGGAGTAAATTGTCAAATTCAAGGGGAATAATGCACATGGAAATGGTTCTCAGCGATTTAGCGCTCTGAGAATAAAAACAAAAACAAAGATGCCTAGAGGTACAGGAAAAAACGAAGATCAAAGCAAATGTAAACACTTTAAGGTAAAGGTGAAGAGGAATATGCAAAAATAAAGATAAATATGAAGAAAAGGATGAGGATGAAGATCGATATTGTTATCGATATAATCCCGATATTTTTATCGATATAATAATCGACATTGATATCGATAAAATAATCGATGTTGTTATCGACACTGTTATTGATTAAATAACAGCTATTGTAATCGATATAATAATCAATATAATAATCTATATTGTTATCGATACAATAATGGATATTGTTATCGGTATAATAATCGATTAAATAATTGATATTTATTGTTGTCGATATGTACAATAATCGATACTGATGATTGTTATATTTATCGATGAATTAATCGATTTTGCAATCGTTGTATTTTTCTATATGTTTATGGATATCGTTATCGGTATTTTTATCGGCACAGTTATCAACAGGGTTATCCATTATATCGGAACATGGAATGTGATCACATTAAATGTCATCACATCACATTATATCACATGATATGAAGAGACATCACATGACGTGACGTGACATGATATATCATCGTATGATATGACATGGCATTACATGACGGGCATCACATGATATGACATCATATGGTATGACATCATATGACATGACATCAGAGGATATGACAACACATTACATGACATCCTATCTTCTTCTTCTCCTTTTTTGGCGCTGTAACCGCCTAAGCGATTTTGGCCGAGTTCAGCAAAGCACGCCAGTCGTTTCTCCTCTGTGCCAACTGACGCCAATTGGAAACGCCAAGTGAAGCCAAGTCCTTCTCCACCTGATCTTTCCATCGCAGTGGGGGCCTCCCTCTTCCTCTGCTACCACCAGCGGGTTCCGAGTTGAATACTTTCAGAGCTGGAGCGTCGGTGTCCGTTCGAAAAGTTTAGATAGTTTTCGAAAAATGTGGAGATGTCAAAAGTAAAAATTTATAAAGGTATCACAAGTTTTTACATTTTTGAGTTATCGAAATTTATCGAGCCACCGTATTTCACAGTTATCGAAATTGGTCGAGTTATCGAATTTTAGTGTTCTTGAAATTCATCGAACTATCGATATGTATCAAATCATCGAAATTTATCTATAAACTTGAATATATCGGGTCAATTCCAAGTCCTGCCGAAGTCCTCCAAAGACCTTCTCAGATAAAAAAAAAATTATTTACGTTTTAGCAGAAGATTTTCCGGTTAGTTAATTTGTACCGTATAAGTATCGCTACGTGTTAAGTTAGAAAACCTCTACAAGGCTTCTAAAACTAGAAAAACTGTCGAATTTCGACAGTAACTGGAACTCTAGTTTTAATAATTCTTACTGCATAAATTTTATAAAGTCACAAAGTCAATATAAAATATTATTTTATATAAATTCATATGTGCTTTGATGAAAATTCAACTACAGTTTTTTTTAAATTGATTATATATTTAGGGTCGTCAATCGAATTAACTTTATAATTGCGCCAAAATCTTACAAATACGCGATGAATGGATTCTCCAGCTTGCTCCGACCACTTTCCAAAGCCGTCGTTGCCTAAAAAATGCAGACAATGTTCCAAATGATTTAGAACCACGTGAATTTTTAATGTTTCCGACATTTCTGTGCTTCGGAAGGCTTTAGCGAGTTTACCCACATGTTTTTTTTAGTTCTGACCCAACTGATCGTGTTGAGAAACAGTCATTTACGACTTGGTCCATTTCTTTGAAAGTTGTAATAAATGGGAGCAAACGAATAGATCCAACATCGGCATAAATGTCGGGATCATTAAGCGCATCGGCATTCTTTAGTAGTTTCCGGCAAGCATTACCTTCAAAATTATCTCCATGATAGTTTTTAACTACCAAACCTAGTTTTTGTGCCCACAAAAGAGCCTTTTCCCGTGGAAGAAGAGGAACTAGTCCCTTAAAAAATAGGGGGTTAACAAAACCTTGCAAGATGTGAAGCTCGGGTATTACAGTGGATGGTTTACTGTGCTGTGACACTCTTTCGCGTCTTTTTTGTTTTTACCCATTGAAACAAATTTTTCATAATCAATTTTCAAATCGCCATAAGTTTTTAATTTTAAGCATTCCCCACTAATTTTTAGAGACTCATCTTGGTTACAGTAGTTCAATTCTTCTCGATCTTTTTTTAATTTATTCATGTCTTGAAGAGTGATGAAGCAGTATGGATGTTAACGATTAAAATGAGTTTGAAATCAGCAAGGAACTTAAATGACAATTTATTAATGTTAATTAGTTAGAATAAAGGCTTGATGTTTTCATATGACTCCTTCATATTTGGCACTACACATAAAAGTATAAGTTGATGAACGCTTGTTGGTTTACTTTTTTTTCCAATACTTCCTTGTTCAGAATACCGACTTCTCTTTTTCTGATCGCAAGAAACTGCTTCGGCATCATCAATTGGTATTATACTCATGCTTATTTTAAAAAACTCCTGTCCACCATCTGCCATTATTTTTACTTCAACACAATCTGACTGAAGACCTCTTTCCTTGATCCCAATGTACTTAATTTCAGTCCATTTGAAAGACAGCAACCAACATTATTTGCGGACTCCATTTTTTTCACCAACGAATTGCTGAGAACCTGTTCTTGTTGTTTTTTTGGTAATTTTTTAATCAGTTCCAGAGCATTTTCACGACCAGCTGCAACTTTGCATTGATGCCTGGTACCTCTGCCTATTTTTTGAAGACACTTCTCAGAAATTTTTATAAAGCTTGACCCGGAGGTTGATTCTCTATTAAATATTTTATTTTTAAGATTTAGGTTTATCGACAAAGCAGTCAACCCATTGGTGGAGTTTATTTCACTCGATAAATTTAAGGTATGTGCTCTTCCTCGTATAACTTTTGGATGGCTGGTTGCCCGAGCAGTGAGGCAGATATAACAAGAGCATGAACTTGTTCTTGTTTCTTTTGTCGAATCTTCATAGTTAGGCATTTTGGAAGAGGTCGCGTTGCATTTGGTATGTCCTTATCTCGGTCACAGTGAACCCTACGACATGTACAACAAATGCCTAATGGGAACTTCGAATTGGTCAAACTAAAATTTTCACTAACGTATTTTTTAATACGACACTCCAATTTTCCGGTTATATTAAATTCTGAAGGTTTTGACGATCGGAATCTTTCTCCCACAAGGCGCGCACACTTTAAATCTGTTCTCTTCGTGATTACACTTATGTTGCGGATGACTTATAGAAGACATGATGTGCAATAAAATAGCTTACACCACAAATATTATCATCGAGAAAAATACTATTTGTTTTTTTTTTTTTACACTAACATAAAGGGTGAACACACCAAAACTGCGACACTTAGAAATTACTACCAGAAACAAACTAGCAGGCTTTGAAATTATTATTTTTTGTATTATATAACCTGGAAGTTTAGATGTTATTAAAATCTTAAAACATTAGTTATTATTTGCTCCATATGCAAGTGATCGGTATTTTCATCGCCATCATGTTCTGCATGACTGCATCATCGACTTTACGCGATGCGCACAACTACTTTTTTTGCACTCTTCAATATTTTTCACTGTTTCACCTGTTTTCTGCAAGATTTCTTTGACAATTGACCAATATTCCCCAATTGGTTGGATTGCAGTCGTGAGGTACAAAATTGATGTTATTTGCATTATACCACGGCAATGTGTCCTTGGCATAGAGGCAGGTTCCCACGTCCGCCTAGAATAGTGGCCTACTCCTTATCTGTTGATAAATGACAGAAGACGCCTTTTGTGGCACTCATCCCGATAAACTTGATCATTCATTGTCCCGGATGGGAAAAAAGGGCTGCTCTTAAGGCCACAGGATCAAATAGCTTGCCAAACCATGTGGTTTTTTGGAAATTTGGACTTCATTTTCAGCTTACAACTTTCAGGGGCATCTTGACGACTTGCGCCAGTATAAAAATCTTGACCTGCAAGATATTTTGAATTTTTATAGCAGTAGGTTTCATTGTCCATAACAATGCAGTTGTATTTTTAAATTTAGAATTCATACAACTTCCGAATGCGGGATTTCGCTGTAACATTCTACTTTGCGCCTCGGTCTGGAGCTGTTTC
>NW_016162314.1:0-3143 GCF_001687245.7 Rhagoletis zephyria | reverse complement strand
GATAACAAATGCGGCTAAATTAAAATCTCATCTTGCCGGCGTAGAGCATATTGAATTCATGAAAACTTATGTGAAACAAAACAAGACTGAAGAGATCAGAGCAAAGTTGAAGACGCTGGGTCAGAAATTATTTGTGAAGAACGTTATGCGCTGCGCCCTAAACACATCGGAAGAGTTCTATCCGTCGCTTACAAAATACTACGAGCAATTCCTTGAAAATATGCCAAACGATCCACAATCGAAGAAGAATGCTGAACATAGCATCAGTTTACTTGAACCAAGTCAACAGCATTTTGTAATGAATATTCCAGTTAACTATTGCGCCAAGGCATTCTTTGCCGTACCATATACACATCGTGATCACCCAACACTTCGTGTACTTGCCAAACTGATTTCCGCCAAATATCTTTTACCAGTAGTACGCGAACAGAATGGTGCTTATGGCGCGGGAGCTAGGATTGGTTCAGACGGCATATTTAGTTTTTTCAGTTACCGTGACCCAAATTCAACTAAAACACTTGAGGCATTCAATAATACATACAATTGGCTCCAAGAACACAACACGGAATTAACTGAACAAGCTTTGTTTGAAGCTAAGTTGGGTGTTTTGCAACAGTTGGATGCACCTATAGCCCCTGGAAATGTTGGTATTGACTTCTTCTTGTACGGTGTTTCACAAGAAATGTTCGCTAATTACCGTGCACGAATGCTTTCCACATCGGTGGACGAACTAAAGCAAGTTGTTGAACGATACTTTAAAAATGAACCTGCGCATTTTGGTAGTTGTCTGCTTGGTCCCGAAAACAAGGACTTGGAAGCGACAACAAACTTGAAATGGAAAGTCATTTCCTAAATAGCATACATTTCAGACCAAAAAAATGGCATATAAAACGCATGAATGGCAAAATAGGTGCATTTATGTACGAGTACATTCGTATGTGGGTATATGTATGTATGTATGTGCATACATAAATTGCGAACTATATTTGTAGGAGTACTTGTCTATCATTTAAATAATTTTTGTTTCTGTAACCTCCGTCACTCTGATGTATCTACGTGTTTTAATGATTTAACTAACTAATTTTTTAATTAGATGCTTTGAATTAAGATTTTTTTATCGGTTATATTTATTGATAAATAACTTTTGCCCTTTCATACACGATATGCTCAATCAAAAAGACCTTAGCGTTCCTACGGTAATTTTTTAATATTATTAGAACACTATTTGAGATTACATAGAAAAAAGAGGTTCTGAAAAAAATAATTGAAATCCCACAAAATGTTGATATTTAAGATATTTTATGGCTTGTTAACGAATAGAAATTGATCTTATTAAATTATTTACTTGAACTTAAATAGCAACTAAAATACAATGAACTTTGGAAACTATTAAATTTTGAGAATGTTTAATTTTCTGAATTACGGTAATTAGTATGTGGATGGTGTATATTTTAATCAGAGACTCAAGTAGGCAAGAAAATAAGTAGGGTCGGGAGATATACAAAAAAGGCTTATAGCAAAAAGAAAGGCAACATTCCTTTAACAAATCGCTAGTTTAGAGTTGTTTGGTATTTTTTTTTTAATGAAAACAATATGAATGCATTGATTCAAAAAGATCAAGTCTCGAACGCCTTGGACAGGTCCCACGCTACTAGAATAGTTCTTGTTGTTGTTGTTGTAACAGCATACAAATTCCCCAAAGAGATTTTGGGGAGTGTTGCTGGAGTGGTGGCAGTCCTTGGCCAGATATATATCTATCTGGGTCGTTCCGGTTACGTAGACCCGACTGTCGTGGGAACGTAGAATAGTTCTTTCACAGGTTCGGTATCGGCTAAGGCCACGAGTTATCTGGGTGTTTATGGCGTTATGCTGTGCATTTTACGGAATCCATGCTGATGCTTCGCTGGGGTCAGGTGGTTCTTAAAGTACGGGAGTTGCAAGGCCTCTAGTGTCTTCGCTACCGGGGAAAGGAGGGTTATCGGACGATAGCTGTAGAACATCTCAATGAAGCTTTCCGCTTTACCTTTTGTACGAAAAACTGCGATCTGCGTACGGATTTTGCAACATAACGCGACAAAATCTTCGGATTTCGCGAAAACGCACTGAGGACCTTCCGAGCACGGTTTTTATCACTTTGACCATGTGCTAACCCCCGCTCCCTGGTTTTCTCGTAATTGCCAGGCCTTATTTGTACCGATTAAAACCCTGCAAACTGTCGAATAGTGCAATCTTTAATTTTTTTAGCAATTTTACGTGTACTTAAGGCCTGATCATTTATAAACTCGTGCAAAATGGTTTGTCTCGTTTCTAACTCGGTTGCAATTTTTAACTCAACTATGAATCAAATTCAAATGAAATTTCTTCTACGTCCAACTGAGGTCATGTGGTCAGCTTATGGTATTTGAATTTCAAAATATTGAATTCGTTTTGGTAAGTTATAAGCTTCCCAAAGTGTCGCAGTTTTGGTGTGTTCACCCTTTACAAAACGATAGCTTTATAATACTCTGTTGAACAAGAAATACTAACAATTGCAGTTAATTTTTTTCCAAATTTTCATTTGACAATATTTTAGGCATAGGAGCAGATATGGTTTTAATTCCAACGGCATATTGATCTATGGGTGCGTTCCAAAACAGGTATGCAAGCAGTTTTGGTTGGCATTTTAGTCATACCTATCATTGTTTCAAGACCACTGTGTGTGCCTATACTTCAGGGCAAAACAAAAACAAACGTTTTACAAGTGCTTATGGCAAATTTCAGAAAAATAGCCAAAAAAGTATGCATTTCACAAACGATTTTCGGAACTTGTCTGTACATACATACATACGTGTCTGCCGCACACTTTTGTGGGAAAACGGATCGTCAAATGGAATTGGTAAAGGGACCTTTTCCTTTTTCGGATCGATTTTCGGATTTTTTGCTGCCTGGGTTAATAAATGGAGAAATATTGAAAATTTCGCATAGACACTGAATGCCTTAGTAGGTATTCACTCCTTCGTGGCTATTATAGTATTTATACGGTTTGGGCCCGAACCACGGCATCTCTGATCGCTCCAAATCGAGCGAACCAAAATTACATCTGTATGTTCCAATACATGATTCAACAACTGCAGGTTGTAGCAATCGTACAAAAACAACATTTA
>NW_016162312.1:37592-44018 GCF_001687245.7 Rhagoletis zephyria | reverse complement strand
ATTGAATTGTCACAGATCAATGGTTTTCTAAATGGACTTAATCGAATTTAAGATTTAATATTTGTTAGCTCTAATATCAATTTTAAGCTCTCGCATGCGGCCGGTTACATCCTTCCAATCTGCATCATAGTCCACTGGTGTTGGAAATTGAATTTTTTAAATATTTTGAACTCCCAGGTAGTAGTAAAACAGTTGCTTTTAACTACTCGCGTTGTAATTTTGTGGAATTAAATAATTTGTTTGAGTTGGATTGGTCTCGGCAATTTGAAAATGTGGATGTAGCTGGCTGTTACGATATTTTTAAATCTATTATAGTTGACACTTGCGTGAGTCACATCCCGATGTTAAGTGCTAAACCTTCGAAGCGGCCGTGGACTAAGGAACTTGAAGAATAAGTTTTATAAAAAGCAAAAGCATTCTAATGTTGTTAATTTTCGTGAGCGGTATGTGTCTTACAGAGGTAAATTCAACAAACTCAACAAGTCTTTGCATCGAAATTATATTCGTAAGATAGAAAGAAATATTAAATGTAACCCCAAGGCCTTTTGGAGTTACATTAAAGCTAAGAAAAACTGCTCAAACATACCTGCGTCGGTTCATCTTATAGGGGTTTGCCAAATTTTTTTCTTCGAATTTTATTTCAGGCAATGCTGATCATGGCTTTGCCCCTGAAGATCTCCTGTTTAATTCAGATACTTCCATCAACTTCGAGAAACTAGATTTGACTGTCGAAGATGTCATTGATGGCATTAATCAGCTTAAGCCATCCACTAATACAGATGTTGATGGCNATCTGTTTGCCAAATTTTTTTCTTCGAATTTTATTTCAGGCAATGCTGATCATGGCTTTGCCCCTGAAGATCTCCTGTTTAATTCAGATACTTCCATCAACTTCGAGAAACTAGATTTGACTGTCGAAGATGTCATTGATGGCATTAATCAGCTTAAGCCATCCACTAATACAGATGTTGATGGCTTATCGGTCGTTCTAATTAAAAGTTGTCCTGCCTTGATTAAGCCTCCATGGCACATTTTGATGACTTGATGACTGGAAATTGACTTTTATACGCCTATCCTTAAAAGCGGCAATAAAAATGATATTGAGAATTATAGGCCAATTTCCAAGCTAACCACAGTTGCTTCCTCTGGTGTTCCCCAGGGTAGTGTCCTAGGCCCGTTACTTTTTGTCCTTTTCATTAATGATATTTCCTCATGTTTTTCCAAGTGTAATTATCTTCTATACGCGGATGACCTGAAGATTTATTATGAAATTAAATGTCCAGAAGATTCAACCATTCTCCAGTGTGAGTTGGATAACTTATATAGTTGGTGTGTGCGTAATCGTTTGTTCCTCAACATTAGTAAATGTCACTATTCTTCTTATGCGAGAGTTTTCAGTATTGTTCCAACATCTTACTGCATCTCAAACTCGCCGCTAAAGATAAAAAGTGAATGTAAAGACCTGGGCGTCTATTTTGACTCCAACTTCAACTTCACAACTCACATAAATTATATTGTTTCTAAATCGTTCGCTATTTTGGCCTTTATTCGTCGAAACTGTTCTTCGTTTTCTGATCCCTATACTCTCAAACTGTTGTACTCGTCCTTAGTTCGGTCCAGGTTAGAATACGCGGTATTCGTTTGGAGACCGTTTCATGCAGTCCATGTTAATAGATTAGAGTCTGTTCAGCGAGCTTTTGTGCGCTTTACTTTGCGCTCGATGAATTTTGTAGATCCCATTCCGTCCTATCGCTCTCGTTTCTTACTAATAAACCTCATGTCCTTAGAGTCTAGGCTTGCTATGTTGTCGATGTGTTTTGTCTTTGATATCTGTGCGGGATCAATAGATTGTCCGTACCTGCTCATGAAAATTAATTTTAATGTTCCCTCACGCATTCTCCGCTGTAATGAATTGTTTTTCGTGGGTATAGCTAAAACTGTCTATGGGATGAATGCTCCTTTTAGGAGGACGCTAGCACAGTTTAATGCGTATTCTTCTTCCTTAGACTTTGATTTCTCATACTCTAAGTCTACTTTTAAGAATCTACTTGTAAGGCTCTTGTCATAAGGTCTTTGTATTTAACTATCATATAGTCTGTAAACATCCTGTTTGTTGTTGATTAATAATAAATAAATAAATTAAAAGCCAATATGGAAACTTTCAATCGCTTAACCGACTCGGTCATAGAGTTTGAAATAGACTTCATGAGTACACCCACTAATGAGCATTCAATACAGTCGCTAAGAATTCCGCTAACTGATCTGAAAGCTATGTGGGATAAAGCCAAGGCTCTATTTGACGAGCTTCTAACAACCGAGTCACTTCCTGCAAAAGATCTGAGTGCAATAAAAAAAGGAAAACTAGCTACTCAGCTTTCTTGCGCGGCATGTCGAAATAAGCGATCTGTGTGATAGGTTAGATAAAATAGAAAAAGAAAACGAGGACATGTCAATTCTTTCAAACAACATACATCTCCCACCCTGCGACACAGATGTATTCAACGGTGATTACCTTACATGGCCAACTTTTCGTGACATGTTCACGGCAATTTATATTTTGAATAAACGGCTTACACCAGTAGAGAAGCTATATCACCTTAGACAGAAAACGCAGGGTGAGGTCAAGGAGATTATTAGCAAATGTCCCTTAACTAATGAAGGCTTTAACACAGCCTGGAAGCATCTCTGTGATAGGTACGAAAACAAGAGAATCCTGGTCAATACGCAATTGAAGATTCTCTTCAATTTGAAGGCGGTCGAAACTGAATGTGGGACATCGATCAAATGGTTGCAAAGGGATATCAACAATTGCATATCTGCCTTAGAAAGCCATCAGATCGATATTTCAAATTGGGACCCAATAATAACGTACTTATGTTCTACAAAACTGCCTGAGGTGACACTTTCGCTGTGGGAACAATCGGTAGAAAATAAAACTGACATTTCCAGGTGGACAGATATGGACCGATTCCTTTCAAATAGGTTCCAAACGCTAGAATCTAAGAGGAATCACGGCTTCAAAACCACCAAAGGTTCCGAACTATAAGCATTCCTCTGAACCTTCGCATAAGAGACTTGGTGCTTTTCAAACAAGTGTCGCTAAATATATGTGCAAAATGTGCCAGAGTAACGAACATAAGATGCATCTGTGTCCAAGGTTTCGCAAATTATCCGTAGACGACAGGGTTGCTTTCGTAAAAGACAATAATTGTTGTTTGTCAATGTTATTGTGGCTTGTTAACATTTTATTTATTTATTTTATTTATTTTTGTTGTTTGAACTGTCTCGCCTTTGGACACTTGATATCGAAATGCACTAGTTCGTTCAATTGCGTCACCTGCCATTCTCGACATCACCCTCTCTTACACGTTCAAACAGCACCTCCAGAGGCAACAAATAGGAATGACATTTCTGAACTTTTGGATACTTCAGCGTCCACTTCCAGACAGGCTCAAATGCGCCGCGATTCTACAAAAGGCAAAAGCAAAACGGTTAACAAGGTAAAAACACATCATGCTACACAAGCAAAGGTGTATTATTGGGTACAGCTTGTGTAGACATTCATTTTAATGGCACGAATTTCTTAGCGAGAGCACTAATTGATTCGGGCTCTGAGTATTCTTTCATTACGGAAAGGCTTAGACGCAGAATTAACCTGCCGACTAAGAAAATGCATGCCCAAGTTTCGAGCATCAACAATACGGTTTCTGCGCAGGTAAAAGAATCGTGCTCAGTTCAACTTAGGTCACCCATTGATCCACTGATTTCGATAGAAGCGATGATGTTAGTTTTACCAAGACTTACTGGAAATTTGCCAACGTTCCACATCAGCGCACTCACGCAGCAAGCTCTTCCAGATCTTGTCTTGACGGATAAAAGGTTCTTCATAAACGAGCAAGTCGATCTTGTTCTAGGTGGAGACATCTATCCCCAAATAATTTTAGGCGGTATTCGAAAGAATGTTCTAAGTACGCTATTAGCTCAAGAGACAGTATTCGGTTGGATACTGACGGGTCGGGCAGACTCAGATAATCCGACTACTAATCGCGTATCGTTCTTCAATGAAGTGGCCCTGGATAAACAACTCAGCACTTTCTGGGAGTTAGAAGACATCCCGGGAGACAGGATAATGACAGCGGAGGAAAAGCAATGCGAGGAGCTCTACAAACGAACGACAATGCGGAACCAAGATGGAAGATACATCGTGTATCTTCCATTTAAAGACGATTTCCCATCTAAAGACACTGTGGTGTAGTTAAAAGAATTTTATTTTTATAAAATTTTAATTTTATGTTTAATGTATTTTAAGATTCAAAGAAGAAAAAATTCTGAAGTATCAAAAATTTTCTTTTTGATTTTCATTAATTGAAAAAGAACTTAATTCAATAATTTCAAAAATAACAAAGTACAAAAATGAACAAAGTACAATAGTAAATAGTATTAACCCTACAATACTCCCCCTTCCAGAGAGTTATTATTATACAAATTGAAAGTAACTTGTTACTTTTTAGTCATTGTTGAAAGTATATGATTGTTAGTGTTATGTGGTTGTGTTATTTCAACTATTGCTGGCTTTAGTCTGTCAATCGAAATAATTTTAATTTCATTATTCACATCTACCTTAAAAAATTGTTTGTCTTTTTCAATAACTCCGTAAGGCCCTTCATAAGGATGTTGAAGAGAATGCTTGTTAATAATGCGAATAAAAGCAAATTTGCAAGTTTGTAAATCTTTTGGAACATAAATTCCTCAATCGGTATTTTTGTGATGTTTTAAATTTGAATTAAAGTTTTTAAAACGTTCCCGTAAACTTCCTAAAATTTCGGCGGAAGTAACATTTTCTGTAGTTGACACAACAAGTTCTCCAGGTAGACACAAATTTTGGCCAAAAAGCATTTCAGCTGGAGTGGCTGCAACATCTTCTTTGTACATTGAACGCAAACCAAGAAGAATAATCGGTAGCTAATCGTAACAATCTCTAGTTCCATTCCTAGCCAAAATTGAAGTTTTCAATTGTCTATGCAATCGTTCCACAATACCATTACTTTGAGGATGATAGGAAGAAGTTGTGATATGATGACTTTCAAGTAATTTAGTAAGTTCCGAAAATAATTTGGACGTAAATTGAGTACCCTGATCCGTCGTGATTTCTAAAGGCACACCGAAACGCGAAACATATTCATTAAAATATTTATTTGCAGCTGTCTGTGCAGAGATATCCTTTAAAGCATATGCTTCCGGCCAACGAGTAAATTTATCCAGAATTGTTAAAATGTAGCAGTAACCTCTTGAAACAGGAAGCGGTCTAACAATGTCTAAATGTATATGTTCAAATCTGATCTTTGGAATTGGAATTATGCTCACAGGAGATTTTGTGTGACGATAAACTTTGGATTTCTGGCAACTTATACATCCTTTTGACCACGTATTTATCTCCTTGTTCATACAAGGCCAATAATACTTCTTCACACTGTCCTGCGCAAATTATTTGGAACGAAAGGTCTAGGACTTTCTCCTGACACTTCACACCAAATATTAAAATTTAGAACAGGAATTTTAATTAAATTAAGATTTTGAAATGTTTGTCCAGAAATAAGTTTATCAAGTTCACTGTCCTGTTGCTGTTCACTCTGTAAAATTTTGAAATTAAGTTCTGAATTTTTAATCGCATCTACTTCAAACGCACGAGATAACGTGTCAGCTACAATGTTGGCCTGTCCTTTTGTATATATCACTAGTAAACTGTGCAATAAACTCAAGATGTCTTGTTTGTCTTGGACTACGTTCAGTTTTGGAATTTAGAGCAAAAATCAAGGGTTTGTGGTCGGTAAAAACCGTAAACTGTCTTCCTTCTAATAAATACCGAAAATGTTTAATATTCAAATAAATTGCTAAAAGTTCCCTGTCAAAAGCACTATATTTCATTTCTGCTGGAGAGAGTTTCTTTGAAAAGAACGCAAGTGGTTCAGACTTATTATTGAAATGCTGCTGTATGACACCACCAATTGCCGTATTGGATGCATCTACCGTTAAAGACAATTTTGAATCTTTGCTAAAATGATTTAGCAAAATCTTAGATGCAAACTTCTCTGCATTAAGCATTCAAAAGCGTTAATGGATTTGTCATCCCAAACCAAAGTTTTGTCTCGCTTTTTACTTGTTTTATTAATTAGATCATATATAACTCCAGTAAACTCAGCTAATTTTGAAATATATCTATGGTAATAGTTAACCATACCAATAAACTTTTGCGCTTGTTTAATTGACTTCGGTCATTCAAAATTGCGAATCGCTTCTATGCTGTTTACAGAAGGCTGTATCCCTTCCTCAGATAAACAATGTCCTAAAAAATCTATACTTGAAACCCCAAAAATGCATTTGCTTGGTTTGACGTTCAAACCATACTCAGAGAAACGTTCGAAAAGT
>NW_016162312.1:14818-37152 GCF_001687245.7 Rhagoletis zephyria | reverse complement strand
GAATTTTCTCCTTTTGAATTTTGAAAACTATTTACTAAAGCAATTTCATTTTTATTGATAACTTCCCAAACATTATCTGCTAACTTAATCAATTCATTAATATCACTAGAGTTCGAACTAGTTAAAATTACATTCAAATTTTTTGGTAATTTTCTCATCCAAAGTTTCTTCAAAACTTCCTGGCTAAAATTAGAACCAGAAAGTAATACGAGAGACCGATAAAATTCCGAGGACTTACGATCACCCATCTCAGAATCAGACAACACTTTATCTAACTTGGCATTCTTGCTTAATGAATGCCTTTCAATCAAAATTTTCTTCAACGCCGAAAATTTATTATTCTCCGGTGGATCTCGAATAAAATCTAAAATTGTCATAATTACTTCCTGAGGAAGTGCAGTAATAATATACTCATACTTAGTTGTTTCTTGAGTAATATTTTTAGTATTGAACTGCATTTCAGCATGAATAAACCATGCTTCAGGACAACTTGTCCAAAACTGTGGAAGTTTGATAGATGTGGCGAAAATTTCATTAGCTATCCGATTGTCAGACGTTGCGTATGGATTTGTAAGTTCTTCTTGATGTATGTTATTTTGTAAATCAATAAACGAATCGTGTAAACTATTTGTTCGTGTAGTTGTATGTGTGTCTGGGTGTGATAAACGGAACATAATTATAATTTCAAACAAAAATCTCTAAAAAGGGGTGTTTAAAACCAATAAAATATTTCAAATATAAGAAATAATAATAATATATTAAAATTGTACTAAATTATAGTCAAAACAATTATCAAACATCTGAAATGCTTAATATGCTGCTTAATGGACAGCACAGTCAAATATAAATTTATATATATATATATATATGTATATATATATATGTGTATATATATATGTAAATATATATAGATATGTTAAAATGAATTCAATAAATATCTTATATTTAATATATTTACTTGCAATTTTTAAAATGTTTGAATTGTTGCCTTATGGCAGCTGAGAAATTGTAACAAATTTGTTTCGACGCGGTTGTAATTAGTTATGTGCGTATATCCGAACTACCGTTATCTTTTTAAATGAATGCCTTGACGAATAGTCGCTGTCTGCGTGCATACAACTTGACACTCAGCTTTTCACGACGATGACGGAGGCAGTTGTTTAAACGTAGACACTTGATGGTTTCATTGACTGTTCGTATGACATTGANCAACAACGGACGACTTTAGTTTGTTGGACTATTATTTTTCGAAAATGCACATGGTTGTTCACATTTTTTAGCCTTGTTTCCAAATTTATAATATCTACATAACCAATTTGAATTGTCGCGTGATTTTGATCGATATCTAAAAGGACTTTTAAAACGATTCCTTCCTTCAGCAAGAACGTGATCTCGAATAATTTTGATTAATTCCTTTCTTAATTTCGTTTAATTCCAAAGATATTTTTTGAAAATTTTCACAAACCAGCGTTGTTGTCTTAACCAAATCAGTAATAATCGAATTTTCTCCTTTTGAATTTTGAAAACTATTTACTAAAGCAATTTCATTTTTATTGATAACTTCCCAAACATTATCTGCTAACTTAATCAATTCATTAATATCACTAGAGTTCGAACTAGTTAAAATTACATTCAAATTTTTTGGTAATTTTCTCATCCAAAGTTTCTTCAAAACTTCCTGGCTAAAATTAGAACCAGAAAGTAATACGAGAGACCGATAAAATTCCGAGGACTTACGATCACCCATCTCAGAATCAGACAACACTTTATCTAACTTGGCATTCTTGCTTAATGAATGCCTTTCAATCAAAATTTTCTTCAACGCCGAAAATTTATTATTCTCCGGTGGATCTCGAATAAAATCTAAAATTGTCATAATTACTTCCTGAGGAAGTGCAGTAATAATATACTCATACTTAGTTGTTTCTTGAGTAATATTTTTAGTATTGAACTGCATTTCAGCATGAATAAACCATGCTTCAGGACAACTTGTCCAAAACTGTGGAAGTTTGATAGATGTGGCGAAAATTTCATTAGCTATCCGATTGTCAGACGTTGCGTATGGATTTGTAAGTTCTTCTTGATGTATGTTATTTTGTAAATCAATAAACGAATCGTGTAAACTATTTGTTCGTGTAGTTGTATGTGTGTCTGGGTGTGATAAACGGAACATAATTATAATTTCAAACAAAAATCTCTAAAAAGGGGTGTTTAAAACCAATAAAATATTTCAAATATAAGAAATAATAATAATATATTAAAATTGTACTAAATTATAGTCAAAACAATTATCAAACATCTGAAATGCTTAATATGCTGCTTAATGGACAGCACAGTCAAATATAAATTTATATATATATATATATATGTATATATATATATGTGTAT
Source organism: Rhagoletis zephyria (assembly GCF_001687245.7). Classification (NCBI taxonomy): domain Eukaryota; kingdom Metazoa; phylum Arthropoda; class Insecta; order Diptera; family Tephritidae; genus Rhagoletis; species Rhagoletis zephyria. The sequence continues at coordinate 34,764 of NW_016162312.1, read as the reverse complement.
ATATATATGTAAATATATATAGATATGTTAAAATGAATTCAATAAATATCTTATATTTAATATATTTACTTGCAATTTTTAAAATGTTTGAATTGTTGCCTTATGGCAGCTGAGAAATTGTAACAAATTTGTTTCGACGCGGTTGTAATTAGTTATGTGCGTATATCCGAACTACCGTTATCTTTTTAAATGAATGCCTTGACGAATAGTCGCTGTCTGCGTGCATACAACTTGACACTCAGCTTTTCACGACGATGACGGAGGCAGTTGTTTAAACGTAGACACTTGATGGTTTCATTGACTGTTCGTATGACATTGCCGCTATCGTTTTTCTTTTCGCTGCATTAGCTGACTTTGTTCTTGCACTCAGGCTTTTATTGCTGTGGCTCGAAGTGACGGTGCATTTTTGCTATTTTTTACTGCATCTGTACAAGCATGGTGACTCGCACTAAATCTGCGCGCCTGGTCGGCATTTCGCCACCAAAACCACCCACGCCCCAACTTAAAGCGGGTAAAGACGAGAATTGCCCTCCACCTTCATGGATTACACGGCTTGAAGCAAAAATAGAGAATGCAATGGAGCAGATAACTGAGCGACTAAAGGTGTCAGAAGAGCAAATACTGAGCAGAATAAGCGAGATCACAGCTGACCTGTCTAATATAAAGCGGAGTATGAGAGACTTTACGGTGAGGCTTGTGAAAGTTGAGAATGAATGTGCGCAGCTTGAGCAGCTACGTAAAGAGATGTGTGAGCTCAAAGCTAATCTCGCCGTTATGATGAAAAACAATATTTCAGCAGACATCATTGTTAGTGGAATACCAAATGAAAAAAACGAGAACGTGAGCGACATATTTGGAAAGCTTTGCAAAGCGATGGAAGTAAATGCTCCCCCTGTTCGCGCAGCTTTTCGTGTGCGCAGCGGGAAAGACAACACTAAACCTGCGCCTCTTATTATCAAATTGCACTCCCCATTTGATCGGTCTCTGCTACTGAAAGCTGCTGCCAAATTTTACAAAACTAAAAAGAGATGTTTTCAGCTACGAGATATTGGAGGCGTAACTCATGGGAATGTTTATATAAACGAATGCCTTACGAAAGGTAATCGAGAAATTATGCAGTATGCGATACTGCTGAAAAAGCAAAGGCGTTTATCAGCTGCGTTTTCTCTCAGGGGCGATGTATATGTTCGTGGGCAACCGGGTAGTGCAGCTGTCAAGGTACTTACCAAAGAGGCAATTGAATCTTTATTAGCAAGCAACAAGTGACTATTTAGTTTTAAGTATTTTATTTTTATCTCATTGTTTAGATTATTAAAAAGAAATTGTATCCTCTTCTATTCTTTCCCCTCTTCCTCTCATGTTCTCTTTTTCCGCTACTTAAACTTTCTCTTAAATCTGGTTTTAACTGTAGTTTCTTACATGTTTGGTAATATTCGCATTTTACAGGGTTTTAAGCGTAATGTTAAGCGTAATGTTCTCTTCTTTACTTGTTTTGCCAATGATGGGTAAAGATAAATACTTTTCCAAGGGCAGAGATACCACTTTTAATATGATTCGCGTCCTAAGTAGGGTAAAATCTGGATTGAAGATATGCCATCTTAATGCTCAGAGTCTACCATCTAAAATTGACGAATTTAGATATATCTTTGAGTCTTCTGATATAGATATTGTGTGTGTATCTGAAACATGGTTCTCTACTTGGCATAATAATGATTCGTTTTGTGTTAATGGTTATACAATTTTCCGGTTAGATAGAGCCAAGCGTGGTGGTGGCGTTGCAGTGTTTGTCAAAAGTAGTCTGTCTTGTTCCCTTAAATGTAAGTCAGAAACTGGCAACTTAATAGAATATCTTTTCATTGAAATAACATCCAAGTATGATAAAATCCTTATTGGTTGCGTATATAGACCCAACAGGCACATTGCCTATGCACCATTTGTTGACTTCATCGAAAACTTGTGTCTTAATTATAGTAACATTGTTATAGCAGGAGATTTTAACAGCGACCTGCTATGTGAAAGTAAGTTCGCGCTAGCCATGCAAAACTTGGGCTTATTCCCTGCTAACGGTTCAATGCCTACACACTTCACGCAAACTAGTAGCTCTTTGCTAGATATATTTTTTGTTAATGACACCACAAAGGTTCTGCTATTTGACCAGCTTTCTGTTCCAAGTTTTTCTAAACACGATTTAATTTTTATGACATATGACTTTCAACTGACCTACGACACTAAATCCTATTCTTATCGTGACTTTCTACATATAGATTATAAGCATCTTGCAGAAGCTGTGGAGGAAATTGACTGGGGATGTATCCGCAACTTAATATCTAGTAATGAGCAAATTAACTTCATTGAAGAAAACGTTAGCTCGCTCTTTGATCGGTTTGTGCCCGTTGTATACAAATCAGTCAATGATAAAAAAAGGCCATGGTTCAACAACCATATTAAAAATTTGATATATAAACGCAACAAAGCGTATCGCAAATGGAAGAGTTTCAGAATTTCGGAGAACTATAACACCTTTAAGGCTTGCAGACGAGACGTCAACAAATCAATTAGATTGAGTAAACTAAAATATTATGAGCATCAGTTTAGCACTGCGGTTGGTTCGAGGCACACGTGGAAAAGAATTCGTGAGATCGGGGTTGGGAGCAAAAATCATTCTATTTCCGAATCATGTAATGTTAATGTAAATGTGTTAAATGAGCAATTTGTGTGTTTGCCCGATTCTGCAAATAATATATGTTATGAGAGTTACAATTCTAATTTAAATGTCGTGATGTCCAGTTTTTGTTTTGAATGTGTCGACGACTGTGAAGTAGTTCAGTCCATACTTAGTGTCAAATCCAATGCGGCCGGTATGGATGGTATTCATCCAAAGTTTCTTAAATGTTTATTACCAAGGATCTTACCTTATGTTACTTACGCTCTGAATACCATCTTGACCACGTCAATCTTTCCCAACTCTTGGAAAAGAGCCAAGATTATACCTTTAAAAAAACCGAATGGTGACTACCGACCGATTGCAATATTGCCGTTTCTATCTAAAGTGCTTGAGCGTATCATGCATCGCCAGATAAACACTTTTCTGAATAACAACGCCTTGGTGAACCCATTGCAGTCGGGGTTTAGATCCAGTAGGAGCTGCACCACGGCACTCCTAAAAGTGTCGGATGACATAAGACTAAACATTGACGAAAAGCGTGTGACTTTTCTTACTTTACTTGACCATTCCAAAGCATTTGACTCTGTAGATCACGAACTTTTAATCTTGAAGCTCAAAAACTTATTTAATTTTTCAACGTCGGCTTCAACTCTTGTGGAAACATATCTCAGTGATCGACTACAAGCAGTATGTGCCGGTAACACTATATCCAACTTCTTACCTATAACCAGAGGTGTACCTCAAGGTTCTATACTTGGCCCGCTTTTGTTTGTATTGTATATTAACGATTTGTTTAGTGTGATTAAATATAGTGATGTCCATGTATATGCCGATGATGTTCAATTATATGTTAGCTGTCCTCTTAACTGTATTAATGTTTGCATCAGCAATTTGAATTCGGACTTGAGATTTATAAGCAGGTGGGCTTCTGACAACGGATTAATCCTTAATCCTGATAAATCTCAATGCATCGCCATATACAGGAAATATGTCAAGCTTGACGACTATACAGAAGTCAGACTAAACAATGCTGTGATTAAATACGTGGATACTGTTAAAAATTTAGGCGTTACATTTAATAGAACCTTGACGTGGAGTAACCATATTTTTTGTGCCATAGGCAAAGTATATGGTATGCTCCGAAATTTATGGACTACTCAACACTTTACACCAGTGAAAATTCGACTGCTTCTAGCTAAAACGTATTTGTTACCAACGTTACTGTATGGTTGTGAGTTATATTCTCATTGTGATAGTGTGTGCCGTAGTAAACTCAATGTTTTGTATAATAATATCGCGAGATACGTTTACTGTAAAAAACGTTATGACCATATTTCTGTTTTTGCGAAACAAATTGCATCGATATCTTTTGACGATTTGCTTAAATTTAAATGTTTAGTGTTACTTCAGAAGATCATTACTACCCAGGAACCCAGATATCTCAAAGATCGACTTCTGTTTTCCAAATCTTACCGTTCGCTGAACTTAGTCCCAATGAAATACAGTTGTTTGGTGACTGAACGTCAATACTTTGTGTTCTCTGTCCGTCTTTGGAATAATTTACCCCCAAAAATTAAGTGTATAAAAGAGAACTTGCGCTTCAGACATGAATTAATTCGTTACTTTGCCGAATATTGCTGAATTTACTTAAATAATTTCTCAAACATTAAATTAATTTCCAATTTAATCCCTACTAATTTTCTTTCTCTAATACCTTCTACAGCCCCAGTCTTATTACTTTTATTTTAGTCTTTTTTATTATTTTTTAAATCTTTTCAAATTTTATTGTTAAATTCTTAATTTAAGGTCAATCATTGTAAAAATAACCTATGGTTGTATGTTTGACTTAAATAAATAAATAAAATACATTTTCATATATTTTAAGTGACTTTTTGTTGTTACTTATGCTGCATTTGTGCTCACTGCTGCCAATATGAATGATGTTATGATTATTTAAATACCGTTATCGCTTAACGTGTTACTGCCGCTGTTGTTGCTGTAGATCTTGGTTAAACTGAGACCACTTCTGGAGGACCGACATGATATATAATGATAATCTGCTGCATTTATATTAGTTTGATCAATGCAATATTGCATTTAGATGAAAAAATGATTTAAGTCTTGAATTATTTGCGTCTCCAAGGAACTCGGAATGATGATTATACAAAAATAATTGCATTGATATTCAAAACGGAAGGTACAAAAGATGATAGATTTCAATGAACTTCTTATATTGCTCCTGGCAGGATCGCCAATTGTGGTGTAGTTAAAAGAATTTTATTTTTATAAAATTTTAATTATTTGTTTTTGTTATTTTTATGGCCTTTATAACAATTATATTCAACAATTTTTATGAGCTCGAGGCCGTTTTCAGTGAAAACTTATTGTGGCAAAGCAACAATAATTTAAAAAAATGGTAGAAGTGATAGCCATTACGGAAATAACCACATGATCAAGTGAATTGCAGCGGAATAGCTGCGCTTGATTGTAGTTGGCTTAGCAAAGTGAAATAGTGGAAAATAGGCAACAAGAATTAACAAGACAACTTAGCACAGTGCGTAGGCAACTGGCTGAGTCAGGGGTGATCGTCGGTTCGAATCCTACTGAAAGAAGTCTGATGAGGAAAATGTGGTGATTTCCGAAATAGCTATCACTTCTACCATATTTTCAAATTATTGTTGCTTTTCCACAATAAGTTTTCACTGAAAACGGCCTCGAGCTCATAAAAATTGTTGAATATAATAAAATTTTAATTTTATGTTTAATGTATTTTAAGTTTCAAAGAAGAAAAAATTCTGATGTATGAAAAATTTTATTTTTGATTTACATTAATTGAAAAAGAACTTAATTCAATAATTTCAAAAATAACAAAGTACAAAAATGAACAAAGTACAATAGTAAATAGTATTAGCCCTACAGTCACATTAGGGCCTTCACTGAAAATAGCCTTTTCCCAGTTTTACAAAAACGAAAAACGGTCAGAGAAAAACCCTGAGTTGCAAAAGGAGTATAATAGAGTAATAATGGAAAATGAATCCATGGGCCACATGTCGAAAGTAAATTAAATTCAGTCAGCAGATTCCGTAGACAACTATTCACAACCTCATCATTCTGTGATAAAAGCAGAGAGCACGTAAACAAAGGTGCGTGTAGTTTTCAATGCGTCTTCTCCAACAGCGAATGGTGTCAGTCTGAACGATGTTCTTTTGCCAGGACCCGTGCTTCAGTCTAACCTGACAATATTAATTCTTCGCTGTAGACTTTTCAAATACGTCTTCAATAGCGATATATATTGAGAAGAAGTATAGACAAATTGTGTTAGATTCCAATCAGACCAAATACCAACGGATAGTTTTCCGACCTTGCCCGAACGATCCCATCAGCCTTTATGAACTAAAGACTGTGACTTTCGGCGTAAACTGTGCTCCTTATATTGCAATAAGGACATTGCTGCATTTAGCTGATGATTCTGAAAGCTCTTATCCGATAGCCTCGAATATATTGTGCGCAAATACATGTATATCGATGATGTTCTCGCTGGCGGACACACCATCGACTCTGCGATACGAGCTTGAGACGAAGTCATCACTGATTTACAATGAGCCGATTTTCCTCTGCGAAAATGGACTGCGAACTGCAGCCAAATACTACAAGGCATTTCAAAATCACATCTGTTGAGTGAAGACTTTTTTGATTTCGAGGACACTAGCAGTGTGAAAGCCCTTGGTATAAGATGGAACGCTCACTCTGATCAGTTTTATTTTATAGCCAAGCCTATCGAAAACCACGAGAGTTTCACAAAGAGATCGATACTTTCTGATATCGCCAAACTTTTTGATCCACTTGTATGGCTAGCACCGAGAATTGTTGTTGCGAAGATACTAATTCAAAACATCTGGTTAGAGGGTACCGACTGGGATGAGAACGTATCTCGCACAACATTAGACAGATTGCAGACTTTCACGAAAAACTACAACGAAATCAACAACATACGTATTCCTCGATGGGTAGAATTCTCGCCAACGGAGAAAGTCGAAATTCATGAATTTTGTGATGCATCCGAAAAGGCATACGCGGCTGCAGTCTACTTGCGCGTGGAACGAGACAAACACATTTTTGTCAATTTGCTGTTGGCTAAAACTAGAGTTGCACCAGTAAAAACAATTTCCCCACCTCGATTAGAACTTTGCGGGGCTGTATTACTGGCAGAAATCATCGAATCGGTTATCAATAATCTCGAATTAGGCCACTTGCAGATACACCTTTGGACCGATTCCACGATTGTTTTGGCCTGGATCCGCAAACCCCCATGTTCGTGGTCTACATTTGTAGCCCATCGTATTACCAAGATAATCGAAAAAGTGGGAAACTTGAATTGGCATCACGTGGACTCAGCTACAAATCCCGAAGACTTGGCGAGTCGAGGCATACTAGCGCAAGAATTAGTCAACAATTCGTTGTGGTGGCAGGGACCTTCTTGGCTGCAAGAAGATAAAGGAAAATGANCCATGTTCGTGGTCTACATTTGTAGCCCATCGTATTACCAAGATAATCGAAAAAGTGGGAAACTTGAATTGGCATCACGTGGACTCAGCTACAAATCCCGAAGACTTGGCGAGTCGAGGCATACTAGCGCAAGAATTAGTCAACAATTCGTTGTGGTGGCAGGGACCTTCTTGGCTGCAAGAAGATAAAGGAAAATGACCAACACAAGACACAGACTTTACCACAAACATTGAAGAGAAACGGGTGAGTGTTCATACAACAACAACGAATGACAACACAAATGATATTCTTGACCGATTTTCCAGTTTACCAAGAGCTTTGAGAGTAATATCTTACGTGTTAAGATTCTCTCAAAGAACTCATCCGAAAACAAAAGCTTCAATCCAGCCGGAATCTTACTTAATTTCAGCCGATGAAATTAAGGCAACGATAACCCGCTTAATAACAATCTCTCAGAAGCAACACTACGGACTGGAAATCGCGAAATTAAAATCTGGAGGACCGATCGATGCGAAAAGCGAAATATTGCCCTTAAATCCTTTCATCGACCAGAACGGTGTATTGAGAACAGGCGGTCGTCTTAGCGCATCTATCGAACTGGCATACAACGGACGTTACCCAATCATCCTTCCTTATAATTTCAGGTTATCACGTCTGACTGTCCAATTCGTCCATGATGTCTCACTCCACGGTGAAAACCAACTAATGCTGCGTCTCATCCGAACGCAGTATTGGATTCCGAAGGTCAAAACTATGATAAGGTCCATCATCTACAATTGCAAGATCTGCACGATCTTTAAGAAACGCTCACAAAATCAGCTAATGGCGATACTACCACAATCGGATTTCACCTGACCTTTTGATATAAAAAGTTATCGCGGGCGCGGGTGCCGTATTTCAAAAGGATATGTTTGTCTGTTTGTTTGCTTTTCTACCAAAGCCATCCATTTGGAGGCCACAAGCGACTTAAGTACAGCTTCCTTTCTAGCAGCTTTTAGCAGATTCGTTGCCAGACGAGGGTGCCCAAGAAATGTCTATTCAGACAACGGCACAAACTCTGTTGGAGCGTCACGAGCCCTTAACACGGAACTCAAAGCCTTCATAGCTGATGCTCGCACCAACACTCTATCAAAGTTTGCCCATCAAGCATTGTCTTGGCATTTTATACCGCCTGCGGTGCCGCACATGGGTGGTCTGTGGGAGTCAGGAGTAAAAAGTTTTAAAACTCCCTTTAAAAAGATTGCCTCAGGATGAAAATATACTTTCGAAGAACTCAGTACGCTCTTATGTAGAATTAAGGCGTGTCTCAACCCCCGACCTCTGAGCCCAGTCTCAAACGAGCCAACTGATCTGGAGCCCCTCACTCCAGGTCACTTCTTAATCGGTGGACACATATTAGCGCCACCAGAAATCGATGTAAACGAAACCCCTGTATCGATAGTCAACCGGTGGCAGAAGCTAAAAGCATTACACCAGCACTTCTGCAGAAGATGGAAGACCGAATATCTTACAGAACAACAGAAACGCACAAAATGGAAGCGCCCTCAAGTCAACATGGAACTAGGAGACCTTGTCGTCATAAAGGAAGACAACCTACCGCCTAACGAGCGGAGACTGGCTAGGGTTGTGAAGTTACACCCAGGTTCCGACAACCGAGTGCGGGTAGTTGATCTTATGACCGAAAAGGGACAGGTAACAAGGCCACTGGTCAAACTAATCCTATTACCACGCAACACTACAGAAACCAATGAGCCGGCACCTTCTACAGCAACAAGATCTAATTGATAATTTTGCAAACCCTGAACCACACATCATAGTCAAACTAGGCACCCTAATACGTACATACCTCAATCTTCATAAGTTATAATACATACAATAAATTTGTTTAGGGGGTTATAGTCGTTAGATATATGTATACATTAAAACAAGCATATCTCCCACCATCTTAATAATTTGCCGCTCCAGAAACAAGAGTTGAGTTTTTTGATATCCGGGACCAAACATGCCCTTACGGTGTTATAGTTTGCAGCTTCCACTAGTAGTGACGGCAGATAATGTATTTTTGTTGTTAAACGCCTCTCTTCTTATTGCAAACTTTCACACGAGATTTCCTTTATATGTATATGCACGTATTTAGACACTGACCAGCTAAGTTAACTGGAGGAATTTACACTTGTTGGAAGGCATTAGTTGACAGACCGTTTTACACCGGGGCAACTGTGGCATGCAACAAAACGTTGCCACAAAAATGAAAATGGGGTCGGCAACTTTCTGCCTTACAGCACCAGTATAAAACTGAGGTTGGGTAAACACTTTAACACTTCCTAGTCTGCTCACAGCTTGCCTTTTGTTCAAGTGAATACGCGTAATACATTTAAAACATCTCATTCCAACACGAAATCCATATATTACGTTCAACCGCACGTTTGCATTCAGATTTTAAGTTGGTGAAAAAACCTTTCTGGTAACACGGCACAATTTTCCTTATCGTTGACAAAATTCTTCGTCATAAGTAATCTCTGGACACTTTTTTTTTGGGGTCATGACTGGCATTCATGAAACGAAACGGGGTATGCCATGAATGATATTTTTGTACACAATCATATTTCCCGGCACCTCGTTAGTAATCAACAAAGAAGAAATGAGGGTGGGCTTTAGTAGTCAGCCGCACCTTGTGTTTTGGTCAGGATGTTAAGGGAGGTATCCTCTAAAACATGTATGACTAAAAAATATAAACAATATAATTGTTTATAAGTTATTTGTTGTTAAAATTTCTTAAGACGTTCCACTTGATTTCCGTATCAAAGAGTGCATTTGTCACATACTTTCATATATATAAATGCACATAACACTACCTAATAGTTTACACACTTTTATTTTATTTTATCTTGTATATAAATCACTTTAATCCAACTTTTATTAACTTGTAATTACATTACATTGCACCCATATTTATAATCATGATACAATAACACGTGGTTGCAAACTGACACATAAGATGTGTTGCCATGCCGTACAAAACAAGACAATAGAAAGAATTCTACGTAGTGAGGGCTATAATCCCTAAGTGCGACCGCAGGCCGCCTACGCAGAAAGGTGTTCTCTGCAAAAGGTGTTCCGCCCCCTTTTTTTTGGCAACACAGAAAGGAGAATTCTACGTAGTGAGGGTTATAATCCCTAAGTGCGGCCGAAGGCCCCTTACGCAGAAAGGTGTTCAGCCCCTCTTCTTTGGCAACACAGAAAGGAGAATTCTACGTAGTGAGGGTTATAAACCCTAAGTGCGGCCGAAGGCCGCCTACGCAGAAAGGTGTTCTCTGCAAAAGGTGCTGAGCCCCTCTTCTTTGGCAACACCGAAAGGAGAATTCTACGTAGTGAGGGTTATAATCCCTAAGTGCGGCCGAAGGCCGCCTACGCAGAAAGGGTTTATCTGCAAAATGTGTTCAGCCCCCCCCCCCTTCTTCGGCAACACAGAAGGGAGAATTCTACTAAGTGAAAATTCCGAATTAAAAATCCGCTCTAATTATTCAAAATTTCAGTCTGGCAGCACCAAGTTTTATGTTATTTTCCCTACAAGAAATCTTACTGCCAAATGACCGGTCACCTGACGGTCAGCCCTACAAGAAATTTTACTGCTAAATGACCGGTCACCTGACGGCCAGTGCTGATGCAATAAGGCTGCAATTTCCTCATCAGAAATTCTGGGGTAATATGAAAAACCTGACCAGTTCTTTTGTGTGCATGTGACTATGCGTCCTTTTCTCACATGGGTATTTTACCAACTGTGCTAAATGGTCTCTTTTCTACTTACTGTATTTCCTATGTTTATTTTTACAAATACTTTTCTGTGGATTGGTGTATATTTTAGTGTGTTAGTGAAGAAGTCAGAAAAAAGTCCTTTTCTTGTAGGGTATGTAAAGAAGCACGAGCATATATGTATTTATGGTTCATTGCTGGAAAGAACATACGAATTGTTTGTGTTAGAAGCAACGCACAGTATTTTGTCGTTTGCTATGTAAAGAAGCACGAGCACATATGTATTTATGGTTCGGTGCTGGAAAGAACATACGAATTTTTGGTCGTTGCTATTCAAAAGCACGAACATGTTAGTATTTTGTCGTTCGTTGCTGGAAAGAGTATACACATAGTTTGTGTTAGAAGTGAAAACACGCCTGTACTTTTGTCATTCGTTGTTGGAAAGAGCATACTAATTGTGTATGCTAGAATGAACACACAATATATGGTCGATCGTTTTACGGATAATCACAACCGCGTACATATTGTGTTGTTTCATATATAGGGTACTCACAGTTCTATATTATCTACTGTGTTAATTTTGCCACCTGGTAACTTTAAAACATTTTACCATGTGGTAACTTTGTTTGTTGTTGGTTCCCATACTAATTAGAGATAACACTTTTGGGCAAAATTACTAGACTTTGTCTCATGTTTATGTTCTGTGTTAAACTGGCATCTATCGCTGCTTGTACATACATACATGAATTTCGCTTTGGGCGCAGCGCTGCTTGTACATAAGTTTCTCTTTGCGCCTGCCTGGAGCTGGCAAAGGTTATTTTTTTTTTATTTTTGCGCTGTGCTAGCTGAGTATAAAAAAGAGAAGAGAGAATAGAGAGAAATATGTATGTGGTTTGTTGATGCTCTCTAAACACAAACGCGTGAAAGGCAAACGGTCTAGCAATGCGTGGTATTGTTGATCAACTTAATACTTTATTTAAACATAAGGGTTGCTCACAGTTCGAGTGTGTTATCTTGTTAAAGTTGCCACCTTTTAACATGTAGAAGTAAACTGTGAATACCCTAATAGTGTTTGGAATTGGAAAATCATTCGTTGTGTTATTGTTGAAGCGAAAAGTTCTACTGCGTATTAAACTTGCAAATAATATATTAAAGAAGAGAAAAATGGATTTTCAAGCCAAGTTGGATTTGCTGACAGCAAAGATGGATACGATTCGGCGGCTAAAAGAGTGGTCAAAACGCCACAGATACAAGAGGAGATTACAAAACGGAAGATTGTCAGCTGTGTCGCAAAGCTGTATGATCCGAATGGTTTTATATGGTCATTGACAGTGCGAGGAAAGATTTTAATACTGGACATATGGCGACTAAGTTTGGAATGGGATGAGCAAGTACCGAGAGAAATTGAATTAAAATGGAAAGAGTTTTGCTCAGAGATAAGCATATTGGAAGAAGTAAGAATTGATAGGTGGATTGGAACAAATCATGATGGCCTTGTGGAATTACACGGTTTCTCAGATGCATCAACGGTAGCATACGGAGCTGCTATTTATGTGCGAGTAGAGAGATCTAGTAGAGAGGTGACGAATCGATTGTAAACTTCAAGATCGCGTATAGCACCGATCAAGACGATATCGATTCCACGTTTGGAGCTCACTGCGGCAGAGTTGATGGGTCGGTTGCTATCTGGAGTGATTGAAGCTATGGAATGGAAAGACGTTAGATAGGTATTGTGGACAGATTCTGCTATGGTGTTGTATTGGTTAAGGAAATTACCATGCAATTTAAAAACATTTGTAGCCAATCGGGTTTCTTCAATTCAGACTAATACGAAAGTAAATAACTGGAGACATATAAATACTAAAGATAACCCAGCTGATTTATTGAGTCGGGGGTTAAGCCCAAAAGAGTTAAATGGCAATAGGCTATGGTTTGCTGGACCTGAATGGCTAACTGAGTCGCCGGACAAGTGGCCGAAAAGCGCTATCGAAGAGTGTAAGTCCAATGAAATGGATTCCGAGATTAAAGAGTTCATGGCTACGGCGACACCCAAGACATTGCACATTTCTGCATTAAACACAGGGGAAAGAATAGAGCTACTTGAGTATGCCTCTCGATTGGAAAGAGTAATAAACATTGTGGATTTCGTGATAAGGTTTGAAATCCGGCTTAAGGCCAAGGTTGCGGATGCAAATAAAGATAAGCATAAAAGGAGGAGTGTGGAAAGACGATTGAGAAAAAGTGCTCAAATGAAGAGAGGTGAGATGTTGCTGAATGAGGAAAAAGCTTCTGTAATGCGGTCCCTGATTCAGGCAGAACAGGAAAGATATTATGGGAAAGAAACGGCGGCCTGGAGGAAAGGTAAACCATTGCAAGATTGCAGTAATATACTCTCTCTTGCTCCAAGGTTGAAAGTGGGTATTCTAAGAGCACACGGTCGGTTATCGCAGGCCAGGGAAGAATATGAGTTTCGACATCTAGCAATTATTCCACATCAATCGCGGTTAGCGTGGCTCATCATGCAGCAGACACATGAACAAACAAAGCATGGGTCGGTACTATTGATGATGCAGTACATAACACAGCGATACTGGTTGGTCAGGTTAAGAAGCATTGTAAGAAATTTCGGGCATAAGTGTGTTGTCTGTGTTCGCTATAGCCGTCGTTTTGAGAATCAGCTCAAGGCTGATTTACCGGGGGAGAGAGTGCAGGCAGGACAGCCATTTCTTTGCACAGGAGCGGACTATGCTGGTCCAATGGAGATGAAAATACAGGAAAGAAATCAATCAGTAAGAAGGAAATTTTGGATGGTGATTTTCGTTTGCCTAAAGACAAGGGCGGTGCATATAGATCATGTTCTCAGTTTGACTGCTGTAGAGTTCGTCGCATGCTATGAAAGATGTATCGGCACGACCTTCGTAGGAGCGGCCAAGGAGATACGTAAGTCCTTTGACATTTGGAAAGAGAGAGAACAGGCGGAAATTGTATCGCAATTAGGGAACAAAAGATACGCATTGCCTCTGTTCTTATGTTTTTTATTTTGTATGGTTTTAGTGTAATGCGATGGCAACACTTTTCTGTGCTGTCATCGAGATATCATAATAGTAAGTGATAAAGAGTGGTTTTTTGCCGAATGGCTTTTTCCACTAAAGTGTAGCGTGTTTCTGTTTGTGGGGGCTTCGTGGGATATGGGAATCAGCATGTGATATGAAACAGGTGCTGTTATGACGGCATTGCTTATTAAATAATTTATATTCAATTGTTATACAGGTGGCAACTCTGTTCGTAGAAATAAAACCAGTTTGCACATCTACAGTCCAAGAACTTTAATTTGACACCCCATTTTTGAAAATCGAGCGAACGGTCGAATCTTTTATGCGGAACAAAAAAATACCTTCGCCTATTATATATATAGATTTCAACTTAATTTTTTAAAAGGTGGCAATTTTTTTTGAAAAGGTTAAATCTTATTTTACACATACAGCCATCCCATTTTTGAAATCGAAAGAACGGTGCATATCTTTTATGCAGAACAAAAAATGCCTTCGCGTATTATACCTACATATAGATAATAAATAACAGAAATGTGAACAAGTATGTCGAGAAATCTCTAAATGTAGCGAATCTGTATCTTAACAATAACAAGCAATTTTAAGCAAAACATACAACCGACTTCAATGCGCATTCCGGTCGTTCTGGTTACGTAGACCCGACTGTCCTCCTTTTTTTTAAAATCGGTAAAAAAATTAATTCGTATTCTACAGAAAAAAAATCAAGATACGTATTTAAAGATTTTAAGTAAAAATAAATAAAGGAAAACTTGTTCGTGATATCTCGACCAAGGTGTATTCATGATACAAAAATTGAAGGTAAAACCGCTGAGAGGCAGCCTGAACATTTTTGAAGTTTGCTAACATAACAAAAATGTTTTCAAATTTTCAATCACAAATATATTCTCATTTACAGTCTCAAATAAAAGAAACTTTGAATATTTTAATCATTTTCATTTTTGCTTTACTTTATTTGGCATTTGAGTTGCTCTCAAAATTTAAATTTTATAAAGTAGACAAACTTCAAAAAATAAATGATGGCCGACGAACTGAGCGAGTATTAAACAAGGTGTTATTGACAACTCACTGCGACTCTCTTCTAAAAGTGAAAGTAAATACCATCCATTGCGACAACGTCACCGTCACCGTCACCATCACCGTCAACGATGCTTATGCGTCAAGTTACACATTACCCGTTTGCCGTAGCGTCCGAAAAATCATAAAATCCCTGCTAATCTTTGCAAAATATGCGTATTACTTTTGCACTTCTTCTATTAGGTTTTGCTCCATATTTTTTTAAATTTCGTTTTGCCATAAATTTAAAAATTTTCACAAACTGAAAAAATTTACGTTCAAACATATAAACAAAACACTGAATAGTTGTCATTTGACGCAATCGCATAAGCAAAATTGAGAGTTGAGCTAATTTGTGCGGCACCGTCACCGTCAGCTTGTTCATGTAACTTACTTCATACAAATACACCGAATCAGCTTTTTTGCCAACTGCCGGTGACGGTGACGCAATGGACGTTATGTACTTTCACTTTAAGGTAATATTATGTCTAAAAATATAAACAAACGATTCAAAATTCATACAAATTTTTTTCAATTTGACTTTATAGGATGGTTCTTCTGAGAGCAATGTCAAATTCAATCACACTTTGTTAAATGTATTTTGATCTCTACCAAATAATATACTTCCTCTGTATATATTTTATGAAGTTCGCTCCAAGCGCGTTCACCGTTGATCATTTGATTTGAATAGTTTGTCAAGCAATTAAGACTATAGTTTGATCGGAGTTTATATTATCTTCAGTAATTAATCATATTATATTAAAACATAAGCTTATAATAAATAAGAAATTATTTAGTCTTAATATGCATATTTTAATGTATACCAAAATTCGCTCCGAGCGCGTTCACTATTGATCTTTTGATTTAAATATTGTTTGTCAAGCATTCAGTAAAGTTTGATCAGAGTGTATATATTCTTCAGTAATTAATCCTATAACATGAAAATATAAACGTATAATGTGGTAGAAAGTTAGAAATTATTTAGTCTTAAGTAATATGTATAATTCGCTCCGTGTTCCGAAATTCGCTCCGAGAGCGCTCACTATTGATAATTTGATTTAAATAATTGTTTCTCAAGCAGTCGGTACTATAGTTTGATCGGAATTTATATATTCTTAAGTAATTGATCACATTTTAATAAAATATATACCTATAATAGGGTAAAAATTCTGAAACTATTTAGCATTAACGTGTATAGTCGGCCAGAGACAATTGCAGGAAACTGCAACTGCTCGTGAAATCAT
Organism: Rhagoletis zephyria; assembly: GCF_001687245.7. Classification (NCBI taxonomy): domain Eukaryota; kingdom Metazoa; phylum Arthropoda; class Insecta; order Diptera; family Tephritidae; genus Rhagoletis; species Rhagoletis zephyria. The sequence goes on along the minus strand of NW_016162312.1, from coordinate 18,472 downwards.
ACAATAAAAGCAATGTAGATGAAAGTTATAAATATTATTATTAAAATTAGATCCATATATAAAACATTTTACACCATTTATTTGAAGTAAATCGGAATATATTTTTACATATAACAGAGTTTCCATTTAACTCATAAAGTACATATTTCACTACAAATATTGTTAAGATAGCGATAATTTATTGTATTGAAGTATAAAATATTTTATTACGTTCATGTTTACTCATAAAGCGCATAACAATATTGCTCTCGCCATTTATCCGATTTTAAAATTTTTCACCACATTATTTTGCTACACCGCACCCTGAATGCGGCAAAACAGTTGCTCGCAACCCTCAAGTCCTTTTAACAGCCCCAACAACAAAAACCTTTTCTACTGGTATACTGTGAATAAAATTACCACTGTAGTCGATGGTGATGGAACGGGCGAAGTTTGCTTTGAAGCGCTCGATACGGCAGAAGCTTATCACAACCTCACTGTTATTGTGGAAAAATTTGAAGTGGTTGTGGCTGAATGCGAGTTGGATGGAAGTGCAGCTGAAACCGCATTGAAAGATGCAACTACGTGTCCAATGTTGGGAGCGAGCACCTCAACTGCTTATTTAGGCTAGAGGAAATAAAGGTAAGAGAAATGGAGAAAGCCAATAATTTAAAACGCGAACAGATTGAAGCGGTGAAGGAGCAGACAGAGGCAATAAGAGCGGGCACGCAAATGAAGGAGTGTATAGTAGAAAATCGCACGTGTGCGCCAACATGCTCGCTGTCGTTTGCCACAGACGGTGAGCGGCTCATATGTGATTTTGTCGTGCTAGCGTAAAGATGAAAAGCAAAGACGCGGATGATGAATTTCAAATGCTTATGACTTAGGTTTTTTTATGTATGTATGTGTTACTTAAATTTATTTATATTTTACTTCTATGTATGCGCATACATATACATATAGTCATTTAGCCTCATTCATGAAAATTTCAATGACGCACATGGCTTGGCTGCACTTATCCGCCGATGTGTACACTGCAAGCAACAACACAAAATGAGGTTTTGTTGCCAATGCGATGCTCGCAAACCAAACTACAAACGACGAACATGCACCGCAAGCCGAGCATGTGCGCGCACATGTTCGTCGTGTTAAGCCACTGTAAGACTGTGTTTATACACGACGCGATTTTTCACATTCCCTTTTGGTGTTGCTCGTTTCCTTTACACACTGCGATTTTTGTGTATGCAATTGTTGTTATCAGCTGTGAACCTCTGACTCAATCTACACAGACGAACGAGAGCACAAAGCGTGTTGCCCGAGCACGAGCAACTCGGTGCCTTTCTCCTTTCCTCGTCACGCTCTCTCCTACAAACGTAGAGTTGCGGCAACAAAAATCGCCGTGTGTAAATGAGCACTAAGCAAAACAATAATATGTGGTCAACACTTTAATTTCAGTCAAATAACGTTATTAGCAGTTATCAAAATATTTATTTTTTTAGNTCAAATAACGTTATTAGCAGTTATCAAAATATTTATTTGTTTAATCAAAATTTCATAAATTTTTGGGGTGTGCAGTTTTAGAGGCCCATACATTTTAGTGTAGTAAAGCGCAAGTTTGAGTGGCTAAAAATATCCATTAGTTTTTTTTTTATTATTTTGTATACTGACGGTCTTTCGTAATGAAGAAAATGCGAAAAATCGTCAGCAAACAAGATTATAAAAAATCAAAGATAATTTTCAGCCACATCAAACTTCAACTTTATTATCTACATTTGTGGTCATATGGAAAAGTAGCTTATGTCGAAAGGCCGGCTTTAGTATAATGCGGCATTCCCTTTATTCTTTAAACGACAAGGAATTTTTTGATGAGACTTAATAAGAATATTGACTTGCTAGTATCGGAGCTACTTCTTGCACTTTATTTGCCAAAAGTTCTTCAACAGCTAAACGCCAGTGAGTCATTCGCAATCGTATGCTGCGAATGCCGATTTATACTAAAGCCCGCCTTTCGACATAAGCTGCTTTTCCATACGTACACAGATATATATGTATAAAACAAACTCGTGTTAGTTACACCATTTATAACTCAAGGAGGAGAAGCTCAGCCAAACACTAACATATGTGTAAGCGCCAATCTATTATTGTTATTATTATAGGTGGCGCTGGAATCGAGTTATTAGTAAAACTTGTATTTATGGTCCGATTCGCCTCTTATTTGAGATGTGTATTGACAATAGGGAAAACAATACCATTGCAAAAAAAGAGCCGCCAGGTGGCGTTGGTATCGAGTTATTACTAAAAATCGTGTTTATGGTGCGATTATCCTCAGATTCAATATGTATTGATAACAGGAAAAAGAATTCTTCCGAAAAAAATTGCCGACAAGTGGCGCTGAAATTGAGTTACATATGTATATGTAACTAACAGTCGTATTTATGCTCGAATTTATTTCATTATCGAAATATATGAATTCACATACCGATGGTCCTCTGCAATAACGACACAACTCAAAATTAAAAAAGTCAAATCCCTTATAACTGTTAAAAGACTCATGTCTCTAATCCTTGGCTAACCCATGTCTAATCCTAACTAAAGTAGTAAAGATTATACATGAATAAGACAACGATTAAAAACATGAGCCACTTAACAATAGTACGAGTTTTTATTTTTTGAATTTTGAATTGTGTCATTATTGTAGAAGACCATCGATATATTTATGACAAGAAAAGATACTTATGTATGTATACTTTGGCGAAAAAACTTAAATTCATTCGGAAACCGCCATTTACGAACAGCTATTCCTTATCTTCTATTCTAATATATATTTTGAAAGCCGTTTTTTTTTCTGTTCGCAAAGGGCAAGATCGGCTGTACCATTTTTTTTTTTTAATTTTGGTTATAGCTTCTGGATGGACTTCTCATAGTCTTAGGCAAAAAAAAAACTATTAAATACTTCTTAAAATGGAACTGCAGGACTTTAAAAATCCTATAGAATCTAACATACAGCGCTGCTCACCAGCAAGTCACAAATAAGAGCGCCCTCTGCTGTTAATTTTTACGTAATACAGCGCAAAACAAGGGTTATGTATACATATACATACGTGCTAATGTAAACGTTAATGTTGATTCTTATGTTTAAACAAAACAATATGTATCTACAGTTCATGGATAAATAATGTAGGCAATTACATATGTATATACAAGGAGCAATGAACATTGCTGTTAGCACTTACATTTGTATATAAATATTTATGCACATACATATGTTTGTATGAAACTGGGCCCCTGCGTAAGCCCGCGGGTACGGGCCGGAATATTTGCTGTCAGCACGAACTCGTGTGTGCATGGGCGTTCTGTAAAATTTCATAAAAGCACGAATAAGCACGAACAAGCCCGTTGGAATACTACAAATTTAGATAAGCTTTTGTTTTTATATAAAAAAAGTACATATTAAAACTCTTTTGATAAAAGAAAAGCAAAAAAATAAATATTTTGTTTACATATCTGTACAAAAAATACCTTCCACTTTTTCAGCTTCCCAGAAAATATATTATACAAATCTTTGATGTAAAAAATTGATTCGCTTAAGTAAATATACATACATAAACACAAAATTAAAAATATGTACATATGTATACATACAATAAAAGTTGGCTCCTTATTTCCGGGCTGGGA
>NW_016162312.1:0-2012 GCF_001687245.7 Rhagoletis zephyria | reverse complement strand
TGTTAAATATGCAGCCGCGATGTCGTCAGTGTCCTCTTTTTTGTTTATTGTTCTGTCTCTTCTTTGTAAAATTCTTAAACTTTCTAAGGTATACCTCGCCTTTTCTCTTTTTTCTTTGTCCACAATCCTCGGCAAAAACTTGACCGCGAAATACGCACCAACAATCAAAACACAATATTAGCTTACAGATAAAATAGCACGCTGTCTTCGATTTTCACAATAACAAAATGCCCTATTGACTCCCACCAACGAAGTAATGTAGTATAAGGAATAACCTGCAAAGGGAGAGAAAACGAAGATTGCAATAAAGTATCCATTGGCACAACCAAACGAGCACTGGGAGTACGCCTAGCAGAACACGAAGCTGACATTAGAAAAAGCAAAAAGAGCACCGCTTTAGCACAACATGTGTTAGCTAGTGATCATACAGCTGACTTGACAAAGAAAAAAGAGAAAAGGCGAGGCATACCTTAGAAAGTATAAGAATTTTACAAAGAAGAGACAGAACAATAAACAAAAAGAGAACACTGACGACATCGCGGCTGCATATTTAACACGTTTATAGTTAGTAATAGTTTGACAATTGTACCACACGGAGTTGGTATGAATGCTAGTATTTTTAAGTTTTATCGATGTTTTTTAAAATAGTTTAGTCTTTTCACATTTAAGTTTTTATATACGCATTAATATTCAACAAATTTTCGTAGTCCAGTAATTATGTTTAAAAAAGTTTTGTGTTTTTCATATAAGCCCCAATCAACATTACCCTGTGTCCGTACCTATAAATGTAATTTATTCACATTTTCTTGTTATGTTTGCAACTAACGATCTGTTTGTATGTATTCTTGTTGAAGTTTTTGAATAAAGAAATCGCCCCTGAGGATACTGAGAAGGTCAGCGAAACGTCGGGCTGAAAAGTGAAGAAAAAAGCCCTTTTTCTTGCATAGGAACTTACTTGATCAAATAGCCTAAAATACAAAACACTGTTTAAACTGAAGATTTCTTAGCACTCTTTCGTTTAACACCCATATTTTAATACTGGTTTTAACTAAACTCGGCTTTTATAGCTGGTGGCAACCCTTTTCAAAACATTTTCAAAATACTACCTTTTTAAACCATTTTAGTCTGGACCCCTGTGGGGGAACATTTTTAAAATACCTATGTAATTCCCCTGTTTAAAATATACTTTGATTTTTTAAACAGGATGCAACACTCTCACAGTTAAGTTAAGAAGTAAAGCTTTTAATAACACAGGTCCACAAAAAAATCGATGAAAGGTTCGGCGACCCCAAAACCATCTAATGACTAGGTTTGGTCAAAGGAACCTTTCATCCATTTTTTTTTGTGGACCTGTGTTATCAATTACAGATTTTCTCTGGCACGTAAAATTCGAGATGATTTTTAAGGTTAGAAAAAAATCCAGACATGATGGAGCAAAACGGACTTCAGATTCGTGTTCAGCGATTCCAAAAACATATAACAGACTAGGTTTGGTAAAAGGAACCTTTAGTCGATTTTTTTTGTGGACCTGTGTAACCATTTTGACTGATACCTATATATTAATAAATGATTTAGTTTTTGAAATAATTTGAATTTGATTTTTTAAAGGTGGCAACTCTTTTCAAAAAGTAAAACCTCATTGCGCATCTGCAACCAAGCGTTTTAATTTGACATCTCATTTTTGAAAATCGAGCGAAGGATGGGGATATGATGGTATTGATTTATAAATAATCTGAACTTGATTTTTTAAAAGGTGGCCATTCTTTTCGGAAAAGTAAAAGCCTACTGCACATCTACACATCAATCCTTTTAATTTGATACCTCATTTTTGAAAATCAAACGAATGGTTCAGATCCCTTTTGAAAAGTAGTTTCTCGCTAAGATTATCTTAAATATTCTTCGTCTAACGTTGCGATACATATATTAAATAACTGATGAATTAAGTTAAATTATATTAATTAAACATGTGGTATCCTCGATATATATGTTTCAGAAATAAAGATTTTTCAACC
>NW_016162311.1:38046-44027 GCF_001687245.7 Rhagoletis zephyria | reverse complement strand
GGAAGAGGGAGGCCCCCACTGCGATGGAAAGATCAGGTGGAGAAGGACTTGGCTTCACTTGGCGTTTCCAATTGGCGTCAGTTGGCACAGAGGAGAAACGACTGGCGTGCTTTGCTGAAGTCGGCCAAAACAGCGCCAAAAAAGAAGAAGAAGAGTCATAAGGAATTCATCTTGAACTGTATTACTCATCGCTTCAGTCAGTCAGTGAAATTATAAACGTTGTTTGAGCACTCAACAAAATTTGCATTTACTACAGAGTGGAAGATTTGAACGCAAATGAATCCCATTTTGAAAGCCGTCAGGAGGAGGGGAAGAACAAAGCTTATCTTTCCATAGCAAATCGAATTCGAGACATACGCACCTCTTTTTAAAAAGTTAGTAAAAACGAGTGCAATAATAAAAGCATCTTTTTTATGTAACTTCACATTTTATGTATGTATGTATCTATGTGCATACATCTATTAATTTTATATAAAAAGAATAAATTGCATTCAGTGCATTTCACAGTCTTAATAATAGATAATGTAAACAAAAACGCCTGGACTTCCACTTTAAAAACGTCGCGCAACATCCCTTTTGGTTGCCATTATTTGAGCCAATTTTTCGTATTGCCCGTATTACCGCTCGCGAAAATACAGAAATCGAGAAAATTCATTTATGATGACTTTTACAATCATGCACAGTATATTTTACTTAAATTTTTTATAACATTTTATTATTTAAACCCACGAAAATAACAATTGAAACGTTCTCCGTCAACAAATTTGCAACTTAGAAAAACGGAACTACGATCGAAATATAGAATAGGTATAATTGTAAATTTCGAAGATTGATCGAAAGGAAACGGAACGCAGAATACCAAAGTTGCCAAACGGAGAAAATTTCGATTCGAGTCGAAATGCAGAATAGGGCTGATTTAATTGGGGGAGATTACGATAACCGGGGCGACAAATTTTGACTTTGCAATTCGAAAGCTGGGCTTCTCCGCTTTTCAAATATACCCACTTTTAGTCGGCGCCTTCTACTTTTCAAGATATTTAGTGTTGAAAGTTTTTTTTTATGTTTTTTTTATATTAATATCTTATGAACTTCATAACCGATTAAGAAAAGTAATGTGTCAAAATAAAGATAATTAATTTATCTCTCAGTTCATTTATCTAATTAGTATTATTTTCCATATCTTAAAGCTCAAAATATTAAAAAACTTAAAAATTTCATAATTTCTTTCATAAAAAGACCTTTTTTGAAAAAATTACGCAGTTAATGCTAAAGAAATGTACATTACTTAGAAAGTACAAGTTATTACCCTTAGGGTCGGTTACTCAATGTCTGGTTAACACTAATCTCCGGTTAAACATTGTTATCGACGTATTCGACTCCAATCATATAACAGGGAGTCGGTAACGTCGATAACGATGTTTAACCAGAGATTAGTGTTAACCAGAGTTTGAGTAACCGGCCCTTAATGTGGTATAAATATTTTATTATGATCTGCTTTTGAGGCTTCAGAATTAAGTGAAAATAAAAAATTTGAATGCATTTACAAGCAAGTGACAATCTTACATTTACTGTAGTTTATTCACATAAACTGCCCTCTTCTCCGGAAACGCAGAAAGGGGAATTCTAGTTAGTGAGGGTTATAAACCCTAAGCGCGGCCGTAGGCCGCCTATGCAGAAAGGTGTTCTCTGTAAAAGGTGTTCAGCCCCTTCTCTTTCGCAACACAAAAAAAAACATTCTACTTAGTGAGGGTTATAATCCCTAAGTGCGGCCGAAGGTCGCCTACGCAGAAAGGTGTTCTCTGCAAAAGGTGTTCAGCCCCTTCTCTTTCGCAACACAAAAAAAAACATTCTACTTAGTGAGGGTTATAATCCCTAAGTGCCGCCGAAGGCCGCCTACGCAGAAAGATGTTCTCTGCAAAAGGTGTTCAGCCCCTTTTTCTTTCGCAACATAGAAAGGAGAATTCAAAATTTGGCGTCCGGTTATGGTAATCGTACCTTTAATTGCAATTGATAACCAGCTGTTGGAAAAGATAAGCAGAACTTAAGTCGCCAATATTCGCGACTTAAATCGAACTTAATTTGCACTTAAGCTTTAGTGAAAAATGGAGTTGGTGAAACGCAAAATCTTAGGCTAGGCTTAAGTTCAACTTAAAAATGCATTGTGGTACCGGCCCAGAATTTTCCCAATGGAGACCGCATATTGCTCTTGCGGACTTGCAATAGTTGTCAGAGCTTTTATCTTGATAAATATTGCCAGCAATTCGGTATATTACCAGCAGTTTGGTACTTTGACAGCTGCGCGATAACTTCGTGGCGGAAACATTATTGATATTTTAATACGAGAGCAAAAATTGAGCTGTTTTCCACTAAAATATTTGTTATTATGTGCTTGGGTGTGAAATAGCATATTTTTAAAATTTTGTAAGTGATTAGCGTGAGAATGATTTTATCAAAATAAAAAATGCCCACGCACAAATATTGCCTTTGATAAAATTTATATCAGGCAATAAAAATTACAGTTGGTAGGCGAAAACTTTTGCCTGTGGAGATGGGCCGTTAGAGAAAACTGTTTTTCTCATGTTTATCTCAACTTACAGTCCAAAGTTAGAGATAATTTGGAGAATGATGTTGGATATCAACTTGAGAACTACGAATTTCTCCATGGTTGCAGAATTATTTTTTTGGTGTTTGTTCGGTAGCGTAGTTCTAAGAGGGTGCTCGCACGAGGCGATTTTACAGGCAACAGAAGATGAATGAGAAGTTGAAAGTGAAAAATTGCCATCCCTATTCAGACGGGGCGATTTTCAATTCAGTACGAATTTGTTTACATTGTTGAAAATGAATTTATATAGGAATATTGTATCAATTGGCGTAAATTTAGCGTAATTGGTGTAATTTTATCAAGCCACTCACCTGCACTCGCCAGAATACAATTTCCAAATGGTTGTATGTATACAGAATGTAAACAAACACAGGGTTGCAAGGAAAAAAAGTTCAACGAGCTCCTCAAAGTTGGCTGGCGACCAACTTTGTTGAAAGCGTTGTTGGCTTTCAACTAAAAGATGCCTGAAAAATCGCCCCGTGCGAACACCCTTTAGGGCCGGTTGTTCAATGTCTGGTTATCACTACTTGCCGGTTAAACATCATTATCGACGTTTTCGTCACCATGCTTATAACATGTGATCGATAAAGCAGTCGTTGCATTTAACCGGAGCTTCTACCTCCGATTTCTGCAAATCAGACATTGAACAACCGGCCCTTAAAATACTAATCCCTGTTTAATAACAATATATTTTTGGAATCTCTGGAAAATTCTCTATTATATACGAATATTCGCTTTATCGAATGCTTTCATAAAATTTTTGATTTTTGCAACGTTTTTGCGGAAGAGGCGCCATTGCGCAGCGGGAGATTGCGAGAATGGTCGACAGATGACATTAGGGCCGGTTGTTCAATGTCTGATTAGCACAAATCAGAGGTAGAAGCTCCGGTTAAATACAAGGACTGCTTTATCGATAACATGTTATATGCATGATGTCGAAGATGTCGATAATGATGTTTAACCGGCAAGTAGTGATAACCAGACATTGAACAACCGGCCCTAAGGGCCGGTTTCTCTATCTCCGGTTAACACTAATCCCCCGTTAAACATCGTTACCGACCTTATCTACTCCCTGTTATATGCATGGAGTTAGAACGTCGATAACAATGTTTAACCGGGGAGTTAGTGTTAACCAGAGATGGAGAAACCGGCCCTTAGAGTTGCAGTTGTAAACCAGAAAGCTCATATGTGACACGTAAAGTTAAAAGGGACCTACGGTCAGAAAAAATCGGTTTTCACTTTTTCATCGACTCTTATGGTAAACGGGCCACTCTTTCCAATGCAATAAACCGCAGCTTTCTAGCTGCATTAGTTTTTTCTCAATTTCACTTCAAAGTTAGGTACTTTCACAAAAAAAAGTATAAAAAAATCAAATCTGACAACTATTCTTAAATTAATCAAATTCGCTTGAAACTCGTTACTCGGGGGTTTTCGAACATCGGATTCGTNTCAATTTCACTTCAAAGTTATGTACTTTCACAAAAAAAAGTATAAAAAAATCAAATCTGACAACTATTCTTAAATTAATCAAATTCGCTTGAAACTCGTTACTCGGGGGTTTTCGAACATCGGATTCGTAATCACTGACCTCGTTTTCGGTGTCAACGACAATTTTGAGTTTCACATGAATCCGAACAAATTTTAAATTTTTCCGCGATATTGGATCCGCCATTTTGAATTTGTAAAAACGAACATTGGATACGTAGTCAGCGACACCAAAAACCTCCGGGTAACGAGTTTCAAGCGATTCCGGTAAATTTTTAAGAAAAGTCATCCGCCATATTGCATCCGCCATTTGAATTTTGGAACTAACATCGGATTCGTAATCAGTAACGAGTTTCAATCCATTAAAACGTTCAGAAGCATCAAAATCAACTTGGTAAACTTCAAAGTCGTTTTTCTCGAAATCTTTTTTTGTTAAAAACCGAAATAATGCATATGATTTATTCTTTTTCATATCGGACACAAAATTTAGTGTCACACTTTCGATTCGCTCAATTTTTTTTTATGGGCTCTACACCAGACATTGGCAAAGGGTGCTCTTTTTGTGCGTTAAGCCTACTCACGTTAAAAACGGGGGATGAACGAACAGCAGCGCAAAGCGCGCTGTCTTGCAAATACAGCCACCACAAGTGAACGATACTTATAACAGCTCATACTGATATTGACTTCGGCAAACCTGTACTCCGAATGATCGTGCACGAAACCAACAACCGCCGTATTTGATCGACTGTCAAAAGCACGATACTGCATTTGAACGGTTGCCGAAAGCATGAGGGCTTATGTGAAAGACTGGCGAAGGCAAGATGCCGCAGTTAGCTAACTTGATTTGTTGCAGAAGTCAAACCGCCGCTTTGGTTTGTTGCTGAAGGCGCGTTCGACGTGTTGCCGAAGTGATGATACTGTAGTTCAAAAACAATTCAACGACACTTGCTTGTTTGAAATGAAGCATTGATATGTACATACATACATACATACGTGCGTATGCACATTCCTCACAACTAGCCAGCAGTGAGCAAAGCAATTTAATGGTAGACGCGCTATAAATACATCCATACATGCATACGAGACGATAAATTTCCCTTTACCACATTCGTCGTGATTTCAGCAACAAGTCAAATGGCTTTCAGCAACAAGCCAGATGATTTTCAGCAACAAGTCAAATGGCTTTCAGCAACAAGTCAGATGATTTTCAGCAACAAGTCAAACGACTTCTGCAACAAATGATGAGCTCTCATGCTTTCGGAACCGTTCAACTGCCGCGTTTGCTAGTTTCGTGCACGATCATTCGGAGTACAGGTTTGCCGAAGTCAATATCAGTATGAGCTGTTATAAGCACAATATAACCAGTAAACAACCTTCGGTGAATTTGGCGACTGCCTTCCTCGGGGATGAATATGCTAGGGATGAAATTATTGGTACACACGGCTTCCAAGCACGCAGGGTTGCTTTTAAGAAACAAAAAATAATTAACTCCAAATGTTTCAAAAAGTATAGTGTAAAACGAAATTTATTGAATAATTCCATTAAAATGGTATACATAAATGACTCATTTTCTAAACGATTTAAATAAAACGCATTTCATAACCTTTTTTGTGCAAACGGCATTTGCGAATTGATAGAAAAGTACTACGGTACAGTAAAAAGTTACGAATTGGCACAGCAATGTAAAATTTTCTCGCCATAATAAAAAAGTTTTTTCAACATGGATCTTTTCTACTAATTGACATGAAATTACTATCTCAACGCTCGGAGCGCTGCCACTGAGGGCTTTTGCCAACTGTTAAAAAAGAGAAAATTTGGAAATACCAAACAAAAATTTTGAGATGTCCCCTTGTGAATACGAATGCCATAGTTTTTACCTGGCTCGTGGGACTAC
>NW_016162311.1:35734-38021 GCF_001687245.7 Rhagoletis zephyria | reverse complement strand
GTTTCTGAGCGTAGGTCCCTTTTAACTTTACGGCAAAATTTTGACAGCTTGTAAATATGTATACACATAAAGTTGTTGGCGGTAATAAAGAGCCAAAATCAAAATGGAGAAAAGAACAAAAATCGTACGTTAGTGGTCAGTTATAAAATAAATCCAATTTATTTGCGAATATTTGTTTATTCTATTTATTGAAAGGCAACTACGCGAACAAGCTTGTGTTAATTATATTGATAACAGAACCTGGCAGCTCGCACGTTGTCTAAATTCTCAAGCAACATAAAATCCACAAAAGAATACATTGCTTGTCCATCAATACGCCATGTATAAATTTTAACAACACACAAAAATAGAGCTTTCGCACGAGCGTTTGTTTGGTTTTTCAACACCATTTATAATTTTCTTTTAATAAAATCACGTATTGTCAAATGCTTAAATTTATTTATCTAATAATTATACAGCACACAACCCTGAAATCTAAGAAAAAGTCTGAGGAAGGCCATTAAATAGCAGCACACAACCCCGTGCCTTCCTCAGGAGTTAATATAACTACAACAACAACGACTACTACAACAACAACCCAAAAAGGTTGGTTACTGTCTATACTGTGGTTATACTTGTGGTGGCTGTATTTGCAAGACCGCACGCTATGCGCTGGTGTTCAGTCCATTGTGGAAGAATACAAGTGAGATATCTTACAGGCCAACCTAATATTCACGCACGCCGGCAGTTTACTGTTAAAAATTTCTCATGCATATACATCTTGTATGGGACCAACCGAAATTGACCGGCGTGCGTAAAAAGCTAACTCAAATTCCAAGATTTGTGTTGCGTGACATTTCGATTTGACGTCTGTGCTCTATGACATTTTGGCGCGACAATGAATTAAAATTTTGGAAAAAATGCAGAATAGCTTCGATTCTCAAATTAAAAAACACATATGGGGATCGAGAGAGATCATTGAGGTGAGTATAACGGTATATTTCTTTTCTTGCGGAAATAACGACTACAATAGTTATTAAGACTCAAAGTTCAAATTAAACAATTCTTTAGATCCAAATTTTTTGAAAACGAATGCATGGATTTTAAAAATTTGATCTTTGATCTCATTTGATAGGAAATTTGATTCCCTTTAATTTGATATATGTAAATATAATCCTCCCTAAGTAGAATTTTCCTTTCTGTGTTGCCGCAGAAGGGAAGCGGAATTCCTTTCTGCGTACATTAATTAGATTTTTGTGAAAACTAAACAAGGCATATATAAAGTACGTATATCAAATTAAAGGAAACTAAATTTCCTATCGTTTGAGGTCAAAACTTTTAAAATCCATATATTACTTTTTAAGAATTTTTTATTTAAAAAATAGTTTAATTTGAACTTTGACCCTTAATAACTTTTGTAGTTTTTGTTTCCGCAAGAAAAGAAATATACCGTTATACTCACCTCANTTTTAAAATCCATATATTACTTTTTAAGAATTTTTTATTTAAAAAATAGTTTAATTTGAACTTTGACCCTTAATAACTTTTGTAGTTTTTGTTTCCGCCAGAAAAGAAATATACCGTTATACTCACCTCCATGTTCTCTATCGATCCCCGTACGTTTTTTTTTAATTTGGGAATCGAAGCTATTCTGCATTTATGCTCAAATTTTGCTCAACTTCTGAAATTGGACAGAAATGCAACTCTGAAAAATCACGCACGCAAATTTATTTCGGTTACTCAAATGTGAAGAACTTGCGTGCGTGCGTAGAAAAATTCACGCCGGTAATATTAGGTTGGCCTGTTAGGGTTGACAGATAGTTGACAGGGTGTTCAATATGGCGATGACAGTGTGAACAATATGGCAGCCAATATGGCATACAACACCGAATGGCCCGAAGTAGCAAAACTACGACCCGAATGAAACGCTTCGTGAAAATCCAGGGTTGCGAAGTGGTATTTTGTTGGAAAATATAAAAGCCAGGATTTTGTGCAGCGCCGAATTTTAACAAAAGAGGGTTTTGTGTTCTCAAGATGAACAGAAAAGGGTTGCTGTGCTGTTTCGTTTTAAGCTTATTTTAATCTTAAGGTATCTAATTAAATATTAAAAGGAGACAGAAATTAAAGCAAAAATTTTAAATATATGTATGTATATCTGAAAATTTTAAATAAAATATATATTTTCACGAGAGACAAATTAAATAAAATGGGTTAACTTTAGGGGAAATATACTTATCAGATTGGGTCAGATAGCGCTTTTACGTTATAAATAAAAATAATTCCTACTTAAATTTTATATAATTTTGGT
>NW_016162311.1:34833-35724 GCF_001687245.7 Rhagoletis zephyria | reverse complement strand
CATAAATGCTGTAAAGAAATATATGTTGAGTCCAATCGGTTTTTCGCTATTCCGGTTTTTGTGTAGGTATAAACAAGGTATATTAAAAAAGTAACTCTCCATGAAAAAATATCGTTATTTTCGTATTTCAAATTAATCGGAATTTTATGGGGGGTTATAAAAACTCGTTTTAATCGAAACTTTGTTTTTTTCGGCTATATTTGTTATTATTTATTGGCCCAGATGCAAATATTGAATGAACTAACATATTTTAAATATTTACGGAACTACCATTTGTATGCAACCCTGCCTATCCTGTATTCAAGTAGATGTAATTCGAAAAATTTAAACGGATTTCTTCAAATCAACCTGAGCTGCGGACATATTGCGAATTCATTTTAAAACATTAACCACTACATTATATTAGTATTAAATACTTTCAATTAAGAAACAATTCTTATTAGTAAATATATATGAATCGTTTTATTTTAAATATTCCAATGTATATTTTTTGTTAATGTAGATAGTGCGGATTTAACGTATTTTATAACCGTTACATGGGGAAAATAAATTTAAGGCAGATTGTTATTAACAATTTTTACACAATTTACGATTGCAATCAATTTCTTTCAAAACTATAATCTAAATGATTGCAAGTTGTATTTTTTACGATCAAAACAGATTCCAATATTAGGTATATTATGCAAATGCAATCCAATTTGATTTGAGTTATTCAGTTTTAGATACACTTATATTTCTGTGTTCGTATGGAATAGTAGTTTATGTCGGGAGCTTCCCGACTTAGTATAATCCGGCATTCCCTTTATTATTTACAACACAAGGAATTTTTTGATGACCCTTAACAAGAATATGGACGTGCTAGTATCGGAACTATTTCTTGCACGTTTATTT
>NW_016162311.1:22037-32212 GCF_001687245.7 Rhagoletis zephyria | reverse complement strand
ACACTCTTGTAGTATATTGGCTATCAAGCACCAGAAAATTTCCATCACGCATTCCACATGCCACCGATTGTCGTGGATCAATTAAAATACTGTCATCACAGCATTTTGGTACTCCAGCAACTAGCGTGTCTATGGCGGAGTTAGGTGGAGCTGTTGTATGACTAAAATCAATTTGGGCTCTTTGAGAACTGGCTTGTTTGTTGCGAGCAATTGGCATCAAATGTATGCAAATTAGATTTCCAAACGAGCAACTGTTGAATACAGGAAAAAATTTATATTATATGGTTCCGCTAAAGTGCACTACTACCGTGTATAAATTGGCCGACCTAATAAATCAAGCAATCTTGTTGTATCGTCATCGCCGCCAGTCACCAAGAAATTTCCACTTGGGTGAATGCAACATCATTCTCCGGCGACGAATGCACTGTATTAGCAGAGAACGTTTATAAATGAGAAGGCGCATTTTCTGTGTGAACTAATTGCTGCCAGAAATTTTGGGGTGCAGTCGGCCAAATATACCACTCGTCGACAAAGTGCACCACTCGATCGACGTGTCGGCAGAGAAGTGTCTGCTGCCACCATACCAAAAATTTTTCCGTGCCACCATACTTCGAGCAAATTTACTATAGTTCAAAGCAAAATGAAAAAATAAGAACGAAAAAGGAAAGAGGAACAGAAATATAATAAGCACTAGGCAGAGGGGATGCTTGCGTAGGCAGGCGCGTGCTTGTGTCGGATCAAAACAAACTCTAAAATAAAAATGGAAGTCAGAACGACAAGTGTTGAGTAAGAAGCGGGAAACGGGGAAAGGAGCGGGCTTTTGTACATTTGCTTGCTTGCCGAAAATATGATATTTGCGTGAAATCGATTTGCTGATTGTTGCAAATTGATTTTTGCAAACATGTATGAATTTTTCTATTTCAGCTAAGTTGATAAGATTTTCTTTTTATAAAAACTATTTTATTCAAATTTATTTAAACATATGTATGTACGTATATATTTACATTATTTATTTATTTCTTTTATAATTTTATTTGATGTTTTAATATAATTTAATATTAAGCCAAATTCAGTTGTTTTTTGTAAATACATATACATATTAATATAATAAAGAAATGTTAATAAAATCGACTTCTTTTTAATTTTGGAAAAATTTTTGATATCTTTTGTTAGGTATCTGATGGCGTTTTTCTTTATGCATACAAGCGAAAAAGCATTTACGCACATATATTCTTTGGTACGTAAATGTAGATATGTCAACGAAAATTAAAAAATTTTGGATATTCGTACTTGCAAAATCGATAGTACATGTAGCCAGTAAGATGCATGAATTTTAATAAGTGCTGTGGCGTAGTTGGTTGATGCGTGGCGATAAACGATACTTTGCTGCCGTTGTTGTCAGGGTTCATATCCTACCCGAGGCGGTTGCGTTTTATGAATTTATTTCTAAAATAAAATAAAGAATAATTTGGAGGTTGAAATGAATTTTTTGCATTTCAATCGCCATCGGAGTTATTGAAGAAGAAGAACTCATTGACAAGAAGGGGAAACGAAAGCGAAGTGATTTTGCGCACTTGTCGGCGCAGATGCATGATTTCGGTAGCAAGTGGAAAAAATATTTTATTTAGATCCCAGAAGTGTGCAAGGGGAAGGGGGATTTTGACCGCTGTTGCCACTTTTCCAATCGGCGCGGTGGTTGATAAAATTTTAGATTTTTAGATTTTGTCGTCGCCGCGACGAAAATCAACTTGTGGACGGCTCATGTTTGTAGCGGGGTAAGTGTGCAAGGTGCGCACGAATTTGTGAATGGCAGTTTTTGCGTTTATGAATGAATGTCTTGCTCGTGAGAAGCGGGAGTTCGGGGAATAGTAAGCGCAGTGTCTGTATGTTTTCATTTGTAGTATTTGTATGTATGTACATACAAAAGTACATGTTTGGTTTTTGATGTTCATAGATTGATTAGAGTGATTAGCAGCGATTGCATTTTTGTTTGCATGAACACTAATCAATTATGTACGTGTATGCTTATGTACATACATATATGTATTAATGTATGTACATAGTATGTTTACCTGTACATATGCACATTTATATCTATGTATTATTCACAAGTAAATATTAATTTAAACATATGATCATAACCATTTAATTTAATATTTCTTCAATGTTGATAGATAATATTCAATTTCTTGATTAAACATCAAAATATTTATTCATCAACTAATAAAATTTGGCAAAACGATGGTGGTTTTCTGCACACACATTTACACGAAGTTTGAGCGTCGCAAGCTTGCGCATGAAATTGAACGACATCGTAAAACACTGCTTAAGCGCTCGGATTTCAATGTGTTGTGTGGCCGATGCACTAGAGGCGCGAGATTATTTTCGCGTGTTGCATTTTTGCTGGGGATCAAANTTTACACGAAGTTTGAGCGTCGCAAGCTTGCGCATGAAATTGAACGACATCGTAAAACACTGCTTAAGCGCTCGGATTTCAATGTGTTGTGTGGCCGATGCACTAGAGGCGCGAGATTATTTTCGCGTGTTGCATTTTTGCTGGGGATCAAATCCCAGTTGGAGAATTATTTTTTTGTTTTTATTTTTTTAATGTAATTAAATTTTCCTTTTTTAATTTTATGTTGANGGGTTTATTTTATAAATTGATTTTTATTTATAAAATGTATGCATATAAATTCCCTATCAAAACATATCAAAAATTTTTCCAAAATTAAAAAGAAGTCGGTTTTATTAACATTTCTTTATTATATTAATATGTATGTGGGATCGGACTGATGGACGAACACAAAATGCCACTAAGCAACCCTGACCAATGACTTACAGATACAACACTGTTCAACGTACAAGACAACACTGAAAACTACCGATTGACAAAGAAACGAAAAGAGAAACTCACTCGCAAATATATCGCCACACGAAACGGACGGACTTGTAAAAATCATTGTATCGTGTAATAAATTTAAGAACGCCATCAAGCAGTAAATAAATGTACTTTGTTAAACCCTACTCGTTGCGTGTAATTAATTGTTTAATTAAGGCAGCCCCCACAGTGGTGTCAGAATCGGTATCGTGTAAAAATCCCTTCGCCTATTAAAACAGACGCGAACTAAGAGAGCAAATTAGACTTTTGTGCGAAAAACATTTTACTTTGGCTGCGTTGGACAGTTGGTTTCGCCAAAAATCTCGCTCATCGTGCATCGAAAAGTGACTGCCAAGGCATACTTCAGTCGGTATTAAGGCAAAATAACAAAATTTGCGAACATGCAAATGTGAGAAAAATTCTTTAGTCGCGGGATAATAGACTATATAGCCGGCATAGTCAGTCAAAATTCGGTACAGTTCCAGAGTGCATCACGCAACCAAAAGCACCGTTAGCCGTTATAGTCCGTCCAAATCCGTTGGGCGTCACATCATCCAAAGCACCGTTGGCCGTTATATTCTTTGAAGCGCCGATCAGTCGACGCAGTGGGCAAACGCAGCAGAGGTGCAGCGAATCACTAAGTGAAGCGGCACTTAACGCGCAGTCGTAGGCTTCTATGTGAAGCAGCGCTAAACGCACAGTCGTCAGTTTCTGTGTGAAACATCAAGTGCGCAGTCTCTGGAGCTTCGCAGTCAAGCAGCAGAAGGTTCAGCGTTGTCGATTTCTGCGTGAAGCACCAGCAGCGTTAAACCGCCAAGGCAGTAAAGCGCGGCAGTAGCAACAGCGAAAGGCTCAGTCGAGTGCAGCAGTTACGTAAGCAGCGAAGTAGACTAGTTGAGCGCAGCAGCAAAGCAGAAGTCAGCGCAGTAGCGGGTTGAACAGCGGCGTAAGAGTGAAGCGGCGAATACGCAAAAGCAAAGCTGTGTTTGCAGTATAAAAGGTATGAGATTTTGATTTATTGGAGTTGTTGTGAACTACCGAATGGTCATTAGAGAAGAAGAACTAATACCCACTAAGAAATTTATGCGAAAAATACCTTGTGTACGAGAACCAGATGAGCATATGTTGTAAATTTTATGTTATGTCAGTTGTAATCCTTAGTTGCTCTGTTTGTATGCGAAACTTATAACATAAGAAAAGTATTTCCCAGAAAGAAAATCTGATTTCAAGAATAAGAAAAAGAAAACAAAGTGAACTATTGTCAAACATACATAAATGCATAAATCGAAACGTGTGGCCAATAAGAAATTTGTAGTAGTCATCCTATATCTATAAATAAGTAAATTTACTTCTTTCATTTTATTTGTTTAAAATATCGATATCCTTAAATATCACAAAAATTTGCATTTTCCGAATAAATTTAAATATTTTATTTTGTAAACCATGGACCGCAACGAAATTTTTAGTTTGACCGTGGACGGGTTAAGAGAAAAACTGGGCGATTTGGGACTTTCGACAACCGGACGGAAAGCGACATTACAGGACAGACTGCTGGAGCACTTCGGCCTGAACGTGAGCGACGGCGATTCGACAGATGGCAATGATGCCGCAAGTATTCAAAGCGTGCGTGATGTTAGGGTCGAGAAGTCTAATTTTACTCTCCGGGATGTCGAAGACTCCATGACTTCCTTTAGTGGCACAGGTCGTATTAGCTTCGAACAATGGCTCGAGGATTTTGAGGGTAACGCGACAGCGGTACAGTGGAATGACCTCCAGAAATTTATTTATGCCAAGCAGTTGTTAAAGGGTGGGGCCAAGATTTTCATACGTAGCCAAAGCAATATAAATATTTGGAGCTCATTAAAGCTGGCACTGCGTAAGGAGTTCGGGACAACCCTATCAGCCATTGAGGTGCACCGCACCTTGCGTAATCGTCGGAAGCGTCAAGGGGAAGATCTTCGTGAGTACCTCTACGTGCTAATGGAAATAAGCAAACCTATCCGTTTAGACGAATCCAGTATCATAGAGTACTTTATTGAGGGCATACCCGATTCTAGGTCAAACAAGTCACGAACCATTGCAGACCTCAAAGAACAAATTAAGGTGTACGAAAGGATTCGATCCAGCCAGTCATCATTCGCAAACTCGAGCAATGCAAAGCCGTCGTTAAACAAAGCTCTGCAGAGCTCAGGGACGACCGGAAGAGCGTGTTTCATTTGTGGTGACTCTTCACATTTCGCCAGGAACTGCCCACGGAAGCGCACGTCATGTTTCAACTGCGGTAAGGAGGGCCATCGAGCGGCCGATTGTAAACAGAACGTAAAGCCGGAGGAGCATAGCATGAACACCATGACCAATGAAGGACGATCCACCAAGTCAACAGTAGGAAGTAGCTTAACCTTTAAGGACATCAATTTCAATGGTATAACCGTTTCGGCGCTGATTGACACTGGCTGCGATCTATGCCTGCTGCGTTATGACACACTGATGATGCTGCAGTTGGACGTAGACCTAAGCACCGAGCGGCGGCGTTTGCTCGGCATGGGAACGAGCGAGCTCACGACACTGGGTAGTTTCATAGTACAGATTGTGATTGATAACATCAAGCTAGAGATTACCTTTCACGTAGTCAAGGAATGTGACATCAATTTCGCGCTTGTGATCGGGAACGATGTATTGAAACAAGTGGACCTGATCGTTACGGAAGACGGTGCTGAGTTTAGGCAAAAGGAGGCACTGAAGAAGAAGCAGGGCAACTAACATGCACTTGGTGAACAGGCAGAGTCAAGCTCGCGCGTTGGTGCGGCACAGCTTGGAGCAGCAGGCGGCAACTCGAGGAAGGAGGCACATGATGGTTCAAGGAAACGAAAAGAGAAGACCAAGGAGAATTGTGAGCACATCCCAGTACAGAGGGTACCATCTGTAGGATACGATGAGAGCGTGGGCGCTGTCGTAGTCACTGGACCGAGAGGGTACAGGATGTCGCAGGAGAAGATGAGGCCGAACCATGAGAGTTTGACCTTGTGCACGGTGGTTGGTGAAGAGCCGGAAGTTGAGGACTTGAACAGAGTGGCCGAACTATCGGAAGAATTTAGAGACTTATGTCTGGCGGAAGCGATAGATGAATCGCCTGCGGAAGTAGTCGATCTTTCACATCTAAGTAGGGAACACGCAGCTGAGGTTGGTGGTATGATGGCAGAATACAAGCCAACGAGGAGTATCCAATCGCCAGTAGAGATGAAAATTCTACTTTCAGATGACCTCCCGGTATATGACAGGCCAAGGCGAATTTCATACGCAGATAGACTAATAGTAGACGAGCAAGTGAAGCAATGGCTGAAGGATGGCATTATCCAACCTAGCACTTCTGCGTATGCGTCTCCAGTGGTATTGGTTTCGAAGAAGGATGGAGGTAAACGTCTATGCTGCGATTATCGCCGACTGAACGCAAAGATAGTGCGTGATAACTTCCCGATGGCGATAATGGACGACGTGTTTGAACGTTTGCAGGGCGCTCGGGTATTCACTACACTGGATTTGAAGAACGGATTTTTCCATGTTCCGGTAGAGCCGAGTTCCAGGAAATACACCGCATTCGTAACATACAACGGGCAGTACGAATTTCGATACGTACCGTTTGGCATATCAAACTCGCCAGCGGTATTCTCAAGATTTATTCTTGCCGTTTTCCAAAACCTCATACAAGATGGTATTGTAGTGGCGTATATGGACGATCTGGTGATTCCCTCTAAGGATTATATCGAAGGCATGGCAAAGTTGAGGCGAGTCCTGCGCGAGGCTGCAGCGTATGGTTTGCAGATAAAATGGAGCAAATGCCAATTTCTAATGGGTAAAGTAGATTTTTTGGGATACGTCATCGAGAATGGTTCAATAAAACCTTCGGAGGCGAAAACCAAAGCAATGAAGAACTTCCCGTTGCCGCACGATCGGAAAGCTCTACAGCGTTTCTTGGGGTTGACCTCGTACTTCAGGAGGTTCGTCGAAGGATACGCCAGAATCGCTAAACCTCTCTCGGATTTACTGAGAAAAGAGGCCAAGTTCGAGTTGAAAGAAGAGCAGTTGGTAACATTCCAGCAATTGAAAGCCGCACTGATGAATGCTCCCGTCCTAAGGTTGTACAATCGTAAGGCAGCGACTGAAGTGCATACAGATGCTTGCATGTCCGGGTATGGAGCTGTGTTATTACAAAAGGACAGCGAAGATCAATCATTCCACCCCGTGCAGTACATGAGTCGCCGGACTAAACCCCCGGAAGAGAAGTATCATTCGTACGAACTCGAGGTACTCGCTATAATAGAAGCTTTAAAAAAATGGAGAGTTTACTTGATGGGGATCAAGTTTAAAATCATAACGGACTGTAATGCATTCAGTATGACCATGAAAAAGCGAGACGTTCCGTTAAGAGTATCCCGCTGGGCGATGTTTTTGCAAGACTTCGATTATGAGATCGAGCACCGGCGTGGAACGAAGATGCGGCATGTCGACGCTTTAAGCAGGGTATCGTGCCTCATGCTGGAGGACTCCCTTGTTCATCGACTGAAGCAGGCGCAGCAACAAGATAACTGGATCCGAGCTATATGCAAGGTTCTGGAGAAAGACAGCTACGATGATTTCTATATGAAGCAGGATGTGTTGCACAAGGATCCCACCAAAGAGTTGATCGTCGTTCCGTCATTAATGGAGGAGGAGATAATCCGAACAGCACACAAGCAAGGTCATTTTTCCATCAAGAGAACTCAAGAGTCCATAGAAAAATCGTTTTACATTCCGTCGTTACATTCAAAAGTATCCAAGGTTGTCAGAAGCTGCGTAGAGTGCATCATCCACGAGGCAAAGACAGGCAAAAAGGAAGGCTTCTTAAACCCCATCGACAAGGAAAGTAAACCACTGGGAACGCTCCACCTCGATCATGTCGGACCGTTGGAGTCAACCAAGAAGGCATACAACTACATTCTTGTAGTTGTGGACGCGTTCTCCAAATTCGTGTGGCTGTATCCAACGAAAACAACTGGTGCGGAGGCGGTCGTCGATTGCATGAGGAGGCAGGCAGCGCTATTTGGAAATCCACGACGTGTCATTACTGACAGAGGCGCGGCTTTTACTTCCAGCGCCTTCAAGGAGTACTGCGAAAATGAGGAAATCCAACATTTGCTAATAGCGACGGGTGTTCCGAGAGGAAATGGGCAGGTAGAACGCATGCATCGGATCATCATACCCATGATATCCAAGCTATGTTGCGAGGACCCCAAGAGCTGGTATAAGCACGTGGACCGGGTACAGCCGTTGGTGAATAGCACACCACCAAGAATCACCAAGCATTCTCCATTCAAGATCCTTACAGGATTGGAAATGCGGATCAAAGGGGTGCACCCATTGCAAGAGCTGCTGGAAGATGTAGCCGTGGATGAACTCGATGCCGAAAGAGAAGCGATGCGTCAGGAAGTGCAGAACAATATTGCTGTTATACAACAAGAAAACCGAAAGACGTTTAACGAGCGGCGTAGAGCGGAGGTCAATTACGAGATCGACGACCTAGTCGCCATCAAAAGGACGCAGTACGGAGCCGGACTAAAGCTAAAGGCAAAATTCTTCGGGCCCTACAAGGTAACAAAGAAGATGGAGCATGGTCGATACGAGGTCGCCAAGATCGGAGAGCAAGAAGGACCCCGACGCACTATAACAATTGCTGAATTCATGAAGAAGTGGAATCCCGTATTCGAGGCCGAATAAACGCGCAGGATGGCCGAATGTGGGATCGGACTGATGGACGAACACAAAATGCCACTAAGCAACCCTGACCAATGACTTACAGATACAACACTGTTCAACGTACAAGACAACACTGAAAACTACCGATTGACAAAGAAACGAAAAGAGAAACTCACTCGCAAATATATCGCCACACGAAACGGACGGACTTGTAAAAATCATTGTATCGTGTAATAAATTTAAGAACGCCATCAAGCAGTAAATAAATGTACTTTGTTAAACCCTACTCGTTGCGTGTAATTAATTGTTTAATTAAGGCAGCCCCCACATGTATATGTATTTAACAATGACAACTGAATTTGGCTTAATTTTAAATTATATTAAAATATCAAATAAAATTATAAAAGCAATAAATAAATAAATGTAAATATATACATACATACATGTTTAAATAAATTTTAATAAAATAGTTTTTATAAAAAGAAAATCTTATCAACTTAGCTGAAATAGAAAAATTCATACATGTTTGCAAAAATCAATTTGCAACAATCAGCAAATCGATTTCACGCAAATATCATATTTTCGGCAAGCAAGCAAATGTACAAAAGCCCGCTCCTTTCCCCGTTTCCCGCTTCTTACTCAACACTTGTCGTTCTGACTTCCATTTTTATTTTAGAGTTTGTTTTGATCCGACTCAAGCACGCGCCTGCCTCCGCGAGCATCCCCTCTGCCTAGTGCTTATTATATTTCTGTTCCTCTTTCCTTTTTCGTTCTTATTTTTTCATTTTGCTTTGAACTATGGTAAATTTGCTCAAAGTGTGGTGGCACGGAAAAATTTTTGGTATGGTGGCAGCCGACACTTCTCTGCCGACACCGTCGGTCGAGTGGTGCACTTTGTCGACGAGTGGTATATTTGGCCGACTGCACCCCAAAATTTCTGGCAGCAATTAGTTCACACAGAAAATGCGCCTTCTCATTTATAAACGTTCTCTGGTATTAGCTCGCCTTCAGCTTTGTCAAATATCTTAACGCGGTTACATCTTAATGCTAAAGCCACCAGATTGCCGTCTGGATGCCATGCCAGCTGTCGTCCTATACCTCTTCCCCCGGTGAACGTTCGCATACATTCGCCTGAAAATGTATCGCAAATTCTTAACTTGTCATCGCCGCACGATGAAATTAACTTACCATTAGGGCTGAATTTTGCTGCGCGCACCCATTTGTGTGTCCAGTGAAAGATGTGTATTTTGAATCAGTATTTTGATGGGTGTTCGCCATTTTTCTAGTATGCAAACGAATAAGCTGACGAAGAAGCAAACAAATTCAAGCACATTGTTGCATTCTACCGTACTTTTTAAAAGCTTTAAAATCTTAAAACATATGTGAAAAACTTTTATAATCTGAATATTTCTAATGTCGCAATCAAAACCAAATTTTATAAATAGCATTTTTAAAAAGCAATCATCTAATATTTTTCAAGTTTTTGGGCATATATGTTACCATTTGAACAACTAATACTACCAAGTTTTAAGAGACTATTTAATGCAACTCAGGTCAAAAAAGCGCA
>NW_016162311.1:14849-21843 GCF_001687245.7 Rhagoletis zephyria | reverse complement strand
TGACGAAATTGCCGAGATAATTCGATATTTTTATTGAGATAAAATTATAAGTGAATGTTAGCTCCACGAGGTTTAAATCCAGAAGAAGGTTAAAGTTACAAAAGAAGAGATGAATAAAGCAAAAATAAAGAGTAATGACAATGTATAAAGTAATAGATTGACATGCATAGTGTTAGGTAAATGAATACAAAATCAATATCTTCAACACGCCCTCTCAATATGCAGGTCATCTAAGTGGGTAAACCAAGCCCGATAAGACATCTCTCGTGATTTGCTCGCGCCAACGGTTTCGTCATAACATCTGCAATCATCTCCTGTGTAGGTACGTGCTTCAATGAGAATAACCGTGCGCTGATGCTCTCTCTTACAAAGTGATGCTTGATATCTGTGTTTGGTCCGCGCATGAAAAACTGGATCATTCGCCAAACAATGCGCCCCTCTGTTGTCCACATAGATTTTAATATCGGTGAGCTCTTGAAGAACTATCTCGTTTAAGAGACTACGCAAGTAGACTGCCTCTTTTGCTGCTTCTGCCAAGCTCACATACTCGGCCTCCGTTGATGAAAGTGCTACTGTACGTTGTTTTTGCGACTTCCAGCTTATCACAGCACCGCTGAGCAAGAAAGCATAGCCAGTGTAGGAACGACGATCAGTTGTGCAGCCAGCCCAATCAGCATCGGTGTACCCTATTAGCGGTAGGTTGGATTTTTGATAGAGGACACACCTATTGGCAGTACCGGCAAGATATCTTAGCACACGTTTGGCCGTGTTCCAATGGCATTTCGATGGGTTAGTCACAAACTGTGCTAGTCTTGACACGGTATTTGCTATGTCGGGCCTTGTTGCGACGGACAAGTACATAAGAGCTCCTATTAGTTCCCGGTATGGGCAGGCTTCATCATTACTTGGATTATTTCTATCAAAATTCACATTCAACTCTGATGGTGTAGCTACCGGGTTACACTGACTCATGCCATATGTCTTTAACAATTCTTGTATGTAACCACTTTGCTTCAAAGTAATCACATCATCCTTTTGATGAATCTTTAGCCCAAGACAATAATTTGCTCGACCAATGTCCTTAATATCAAAATCATTTAAAAGTTGCTGTTTTAATTTGTGAATAATTTTTACTTCATGCGACGCAATTAGTAGATCGTCTACGTATACCAGCAGTAAAACTAACTTTTTCTCAAAACTTCCATGAAATAAACAGGGCTCATTTTCTGTGGGCTTTAACCCCATACTTAAAAGCTTCGACTTTAGTTTGGAATACCACTGCCGACCGGCTTGCTTGAGGCCATACAACGCCCTCTAAAGTCGACAAGTATTGCCACCTTCATCTATGTCGTTCATCATTTTCGCAGCTTTTCTACCAATGTCCCCGTTTTTATCAAACTTCATTATAATTCTTTGTAAAATATCATACAACATATCTGGCACCTTCATAAACACTTTTTCACTTAAAGTTCCATTTAAGTATGCGCTTACAACATCAAACTGCCAGATTGTGAGGTTAAAATGGGCCGACAATGCAAGTAACAAGC
Source organism: Rhagoletis zephyria (assembly GCF_001687245.7). NCBI lineage: Eukaryota > Metazoa > Arthropoda > Insecta > Diptera > Tephritidae > Rhagoletis > Rhagoletis zephyria. Next base: position 20,296 of record NW_016162311.1, on the reverse strand, counting down.
GAATCGATTCTAAGCGAGCTACTGGCGCATACGTTTCACTTCAGAAATATGGTATTCTGACCATAGCCTTTGGCTACCAGACGAGCCTTGCGTCGCTCAATATTACCATCGGATCCATACTTATTTGTCAAAACAAAACGGCACCCCACTATATTTTTGTTGTGAGTGGTCGGAACAACATCCCATGTATCATTTTTAATCATGTTAATTACCTCACATTCCAATGCGTCTCGCCATTCATCACTCTCAGGTCCATTCAAAGCGTTCTGCATGCTAACCTCAGCTATACCAACGAACACATCATCGTCACCACCACTATCATTGTCGCTTTCTGTACAAACCGGTTGCTGTGACGGCTCTGAGTTAGCGCGAGAACGAAACAATTTTCGCGGTCTTCCTCTATTTCCCATTCGTAACCACTTTGGCCTGCCTGGTGCCCTTCGAACCTCTTCCAACTTTTCATCAGTCTCAATAGGAGAAGGTGAAAACTCTACACTTTTACGGCAGTTGCTCTTATTCTCTTCTGGAACTTCAGGCGGCATCAGCAGATCATCGACGCTACGTGTTGGAAGTGAAACCAGTTGCTGTTCACTAACGAACCGGACGTCACGCGCACATACGATCTTATGCGCCTTTGGTATCCACACACGATAACCCTTGTTGTCTCTTGGATACCCTACAAACACGCCTTCTTCACATCTCGGGGCCAGCTTATTTTTCTCGGGTAGTTTATCGAGTACCATTACCTTTGAGCCAAACGACCTTAAGTATTTGACATTGGGCTTTACCTTATTTAGACATTCATAAGATGACTTCAATCCTAAGCTTCGCGATGGACATCTGTTCCTTATATGACACGCAGTTGCTACCGCTTCCGACCAAAAAGTATGACCTAGGCCCGACTGCAATAAGAGACACCTAGTCATATCCAGCAGCGTTCGGTTCATTCGCTCAGCGACTCCATTCTGTTCGGGCGTTCGGGGAACACTTAGCCGTGGAGCTATGCCGGATTCTGAAAGATACGTATTAAAATCATTATTTAAATATTCACGTCCATTGTCGGACTGCAGGCACTTAATTTTCAGCCCTGTCTGCCTTTCCATAAATCTCTGGTATAGCTTAAAAGCCTCGAAAACGCCAGACTTCTGCCTTAGTAGGTATATTTCGCACCACCTTGTGCAGTCATCTATAAAGGTGACAAAATATCTGGCGCGGCCAATGGACTCTTCCCTGAATGGCCCAACAACGTCGGAATGTATAATCTTCAAAGGCTCTGAGCACGGCACTCTGCCTCTATTGAGCGGTAACGCGGACATTTTACCCATTATACACACTTCACACTGTGCCAGCTGCTTGACGTCGCCAGTGCCACAAGTAGGAACCACCCCATCATGTATCAACTTTGATAAATCAGCCGCGTTTAGATGGCCCAACCGACAGTGCCACTTCAACAGTTCGGAGCACTTCAGCTGGACAGCAGCACATTCGCTGCTTTCTCTTATATAATATAAATCGCCCTTGCGGTCAGCGATCAGTGTTATTTCTCCATTTCCATTACACACATACGCAGCGTCCTTGGTAAATGTCACTTTGTGCCCCTTATCAGTAATTTTACCTACCGAAATTAAATTAGTGCGCAGCTCTGGAACAAACAACGTGTTTCGGAACTCAACTTGGCGCTGACCACTTTCGCTAGTCACTGATAAATGTACCACACCTTTGCCTTGCACATCTGCACACGCCTGTTGACTCGCCAAATTCAGCTTGGCTTTGGATTGGATGACTTTTCCATTGTCTTAAACATGTACTCGTCACCACACAAGTGAGCAGTGCATCCACTATCCAAAACCCAAGCACGTTTTACACGTATGTCACTATATGACTTTTCTGTTGCTGCAGAATGGCACGCCGCGTACGTCTCATCAACGCTATATGCCAAATTCTTGGAGTGGTTGGAGTCATTTCCCCGGCCGCCACCATCACTTCTCGCAGAACATGCGCTTGCCTTGTGCCCTAGCGCACCGCATTTAAAGCATCTTAGTTCTCTTTTACCCTTGCTGAATTTCTTTCGATTCTGTCCATTTTGCCCATGTGATTTTGCAGCCATTGCTATCACTGTATTACTCGCCGATTGTTTACGTGCTTCGCTTTCCTCAATTATTTTTACTTTTAGCACCTCAGCTGTTGGAAGCGCGTCGCGTGACTCTATCGCGCACCGAAAGTTCTCATAAGATGACGGCAAGCTATATAAGAGCATGATGGATAAGAGATCACCATTGATCTGTACGCTCATACTCTCCAACTTGTCCACCGCGTCGAAAAATTTCGCAATGTGCTCCTTCACATCATCACCTTCGTCTAGCTTCTGTAACATCAACTGCTTCAGTAGCGTTGCTTTTCGCGCCGGACCTTTCGACGCATAGATCGATTCTAATTTCAGCCAAACTTCTCGCGATGTCTCACATGCCCGGACTTGCTTTAACTCAGATGGCTGGATTGCTAGAATCAAATCTGCTTTAGCTTTCTTGTCAGCTTTCAAAAAGGCGCTCCTTGCGACAGTATCGGTCTCTGCCGGAATCAAATTACCACCATTTACGTACTCCCAAAGATCGTTCTTCACAAGCAAAGCTTCTACCTGCATGCTCCAAGTGTCGAAGTTCTCCTTGGAGAGCAACTCAATCCGTGAAGAGCTTGATGCAGAATTTGTAGCCATTACTTCCGATGTCTTATAGCACGTGCTAATTTGATCGGCTTTAATCTTAGGTGAACTTGCTTCTAAATCCTCAATATTGCTCATTAGTCAAACAATCTCACAAAATGTATTTAAATTAGCGGGCCTGGGCCCATAACCTGACGAGATTGCCGAGATAATTCGATATTTTTATTGAGATAAAATTATAAGTGAATGTTAGCTCCACGAGGTTTAAATCCAGAAGAAGGTTAAAGTTACGAAAGAAGAGATGAATAAAGCAAAAATAAAGAGTAATGACAATGTATAAAGTAATAGATTGACATGCATAGTGTTAGGTAAATGAATACAAAATCAATATCTTCAACAAAACATATGTGAAAAACTTTTATAATCTGAATATTTCTAATGTCGCAATCAAAACCAAATTTTATAAATAGCATTTTTAAAAAGCAATCATCTAATATTTTTCAAGTTTTTGGGCATATATGTTACCATTTGAACAACAAATACTACCAAGTTTTAAGAGACTATTTAATGCAACTCAGGTCAAAAAAGCGCAGTTTAGACCAAAATAAGCAACTCTAAAAAACAGATGATCGCAGCTGTGGCCCAGGATGACGTCTATTGCTAAGATATCTCACTTGTATTTGTACACAATGGTTCAGTCATCCTCTGATTTCGTTTAGGTATCGATACTACCATGATTCAATAATTCAAGGTTAGATAATTATTGACAGCTGCGGTTTGACACTCCCTTACAAAAGGTTGCATTTACGAAGGACAGAGAAAGGGCAAGAATGCAATCCCTTGTTGCGAAAATGGTAGTAGAAAAGTACGCAAAGTAGGCAATTAGTAGTGAAATTCCTTTCGTAAATTCTAATGTATTTGCAGGAAATCTGGCATTTTAAACGAAATGTTGAATGTAATATTGGTATATCTACGAGAATTACGTAATTTATATGCTATTGAGCCGTATAAAAACTGCAAAATGGCTCAAAATTAAAATAAGACTACTATGAGACTGATGTAAACATCCAATGCTTATGTTTTCATCAGTTAAATATGCTTCATATGCATATACAAATAAACATATTGCACAAAAGCTTTTACTTTTATTTCACACCAAAGCTACACTGTTTCCATGTAAATTTGCAAAGAAGCAACACGGTGCCACTGCTAAGGGAGCGGTGCGAGAGAGACAACTGTCAGTTTATCCAACCTTGTATTATTGAATCATGGATACTACTAATAGGGCATTCGCACGTGGCGATTTTTCAGGCAACTTTTAGTTGAAAGCAAAAATCGCTTCGTCCGAACGGCCTTTCAACTAATCGCTTTCAACAAAGTTGGTCGCCAGCCAACTTTGAGCTCGTTCAACTTTTTTTCCTTGCAACCCTGTGTTTGTTTACATTCTGTATCAGTGTTGGGATATGAAATTGTTCCTTCAGTACGAAATCTATACAAAAAATGTACTTTTCGGCTATAAATTGTATACACTTTTTAATTCGCTCATATATTTTCTTAGTACATTCCCTTCAAGACCAATGATTTTATGGTATTCATGCAGAAAGTTTTATTGTTTATGTACATACGTTTACGTATTTTACACTTTTACAAATTGATTCCACGTGCACATGTATTGCATTTAACGCAAATATGTATGCACACATTTTCAGGTATACATCTTAACAAAAAGCATATTTAAGTTATTATTAATGGATAAAAGAGACATTTTCTTTGGATTCAGTACTAAAATTTTACATTTTAATAGAATTTCAAGTGCTTATCAAAACTTTTCGAGAAGATTTGACTATTTATCTTAATATTATTCAATTTTAATTATTTTTTGTAAAAATACGCTTTATATTTTAAGAAAAGCCGTACTAATCCAAGGTTCAAACTTTGTGCAACATTAAAAAAACCAACACACTTTCGTAAAAATTTCGATCTATTTAATTCGATTTCCTAGATTTATTTTGAGTGTGTGGTTTTTTAGCCCATTAAATTTTAATATAACTAAGTTTTTTAAGATTTCTTTGATGAAGGTGTTGCTAATTTCCTCCATATAAAAAAATCGTCGAACACACTTCGTATGGAAGAAAATGGCTGACATCGTCGACAAAACAAAATTGCCAAGTTCAACGGTAAGTCCCAGCTACTTTAAACTTGCACTTTATTATACTAAAATTTAATGGGCTAAAAACTAAAGAATATTAATAAAGCTCGAAATTTTTAAGACAGTATGTTGGTTTTTGGATGTTTCGCAAAGATTTAATCTTGGGTTTATACAGTTTTTCTTAAAGAATACATTATAGTTTATAAACAGATAATTAAAATTAAAGAATAATAAAATAAATAGTAAAACCTTGTCAATATGTGAGTGCCGTAAAGGTATTATATTTAAGAAAATCTCTTATTATAACTAACGAAGACTTTGTTTCTATATGAAGCTGACTTTGACATTTTGTTTTAATAAAACTTAGTATCGAAAAGTTTCTTTAAAAATTTGGCTAGGCTATGTTATACTGGTTCGTTCAAGCCATTTATCAAAACTTACAAAGGTAAATACGAACAGGCGAACTGTGAATTTTCAGAGCTATATATTTTTAGTATTCATTACAAAATTTTACTAAAAAGTACTGCGTAGTAGGAAAGTATATTGTAAATGAAATTGTATCAAACAAGTACAATTGTACCAAAAATGCCAACACTGTTCTGTATACATACTTTTTTTTCTTTTTTACTTTTTTACTCT
>NW_016162311.1:7491-12336 GCF_001687245.7 Rhagoletis zephyria | reverse complement strand
ATGTTTACAATGAATAGAAATTGCAATGTGTATATAAGCCGATAGGCGGCGCTGTTGAATAATAAAGACGTGAAGTAATTTAAATCCAACAGAGCAGTATTGATTGAGTATGAAACAGTTTAAGTTCAACCAATGCCAATCCCTGCTCTACACTTGAAATAAGCTAATGCAGCGTTTTGAAATTATGCATATGCATACTTTCGGTTATAACCCGAAATAATGCATAAAAAAAAAACGAAGTAATGCATACATGCACAGTTTCGGTTGAAAACCGAAATAATGAATATGAGAAAATACCGAAATTATGCATAAGCATACTTTCGTTTTAAAGCGAAGTAATTAGTGATGTGCTGAGTCGATACTTTTAAGTATTCGTTATCGGACGCAACTGCGCAAATTTTCTGACTGATATTCCAATCAGTTACTGAATCTATTAAAACATTTCGAAAATTAATGGCAGTGTGGCGTTCATTCATTCTAAAAGAATTTAAAACCAAAGTTTTTTGCTGCCAAATGTTGGATATAAAATGAGCTGTAAGCGATACAAAACTTTCACTTGTTAAAGATGTCCATGCATCTGTGGTGAGGCATACGAAATTGGCTTCTGACAAAATTTGCTTCACCTCATTTACGCGCTCTTCATAAACTTGTGGCAACAGTTTCTTCGTTAAAAATGTGCGAGATGGAATATGATAAGAGGGATTCAGCCCACTGATGAAGTTTTTAAAGCCAACGTCCTCGACAATGGAGAACGGTTGAAAGTCTTTCATTATCATTTGCAGTAGCTTCTTATTTAAAGCTGTTACCATTTCTTTTGATAATTTCGGTTGCGTGTAGTTGCTGAGCCTCGTTTGTTTTGTAGCTGATGACGTACTATGTTCAGGGGCCATTGTGGCATGTTCTATGTACAATGTTAAATTTGAAATACATAAATACATATATGGAAACGTTACAATGCAATAAAACACTTACCATCGTTTCTTACCGATGTTGTTTGCGATAACTCAATTGATGGATGCTTAACAAGGAGATGCTTTCGTAAATTGGATGTACCTCCACCTAATTATTGTAATATATTTATTGTAAATAATTTTAGTTATTAAATAATGAGCAAATATATAGGCATACCTTTGTAAGACAGAGTAGTTTTACAAAAATCGCATTGTGCCCTTACTGCATCCACCGCTGTAAAGTGCTGCCATAATCCGTTCCGTTTACCTTCGTTTTCTGCAATTAAATATTTGTAGCATGTAATTTCTAAGCTAATATTGTAAAAATACTTACTCAAACGCGACGCCATTTCGAACGTTAATGTATAATATTCAAACGTAGATTTTCTTTGAAAAGAGAGTTACCACAGCTATTGCGAATTTGAAAAAGTCTAACAACGTTGCCGCAAGAACTATAGCGGTTGGTAGGACTGTTGCGATAAGTACAAGAAAGGGATGAGTGTTTGTGATGGCAGTATTGTCGAGATGCGGTTGCCGTACATATTATGCTTGTTAATATTTTACGAAAACATCGTCTGATTTGTACATTTAGGGTCTTTTAGGCAATATCATATAAAATAGCTATGAAATAAATTCTTTTCAAAATTTAAATATATATTTGGGCAATTCACAAGGTGTCGTATTTGTCGTGTTTGTCGTGAAGTCATGATATTTCATGACAGTTGTAAAAATGTTGTTATTGTTTTGTGAAGAAAAATAACACATACACACGATACAACTCTGCAACCTATGTTTATTCGGTGTTATGTGAGGTTAAGTGCTGAGATATTATAAATAATCGTAACAGGTGTTCACAACCGTCGTGTTTTAACACAACTTTTGTTAGGAAAATATAACTTCACAACACCTTGTGAATTGCCCAATTATAGCGAAGGTTTCATGTATCGAATCGGTATCGGGTACCGAAAAGGAAGTATTGGGTACCGAAATGTTTTGCAAGTATTGGGTACCGAGTATTGGGTACCGACAATTCAGCATATCACTAGAAGTAATGCATATTGTGGCGAATACTGCGGCAACGCGAAGCGAACAACGAGAAATAGGCAGAATGTTCGAGGAATGACGTAGAATGTTCCACAAAGAGAAACGTCAAGTTGGATGAACACTGCGAACAGCGAGCGAAAGAGAATGAGGGATAAACTTCAGAATGTTCTAGAGTTGCCATAAGTGCCAGCGCAGGTATATAAGGGCGCCGCCACCACGAGGTGAGTTAGTTACAAGACAGCAAGCTACAAGTAAAGTGAGCGGAGAATTGAGTTGCGAATAAGCAAGCTATAAGTTTAATTGTGTTAACAAGTAGTAAAGCGTTGTTATTGCTTTAACAAGTATTGTAAAGTGTTTTTACTGTATTAGCAAGTATTGTAAATTGTTTGTTGTACAATAAAGTTAATTGTACTACAATTCGGTCATCGTTAGCATTTATTTAACAATCCAGCGATACGAGCCCGAGTATATTTGGGTAATCCCTCAAGGTTTCGAGGATAATCGTAACAATTGGTGTCAGAAGTGGGATTGTTAAATAAATCCCGAAGGANTAGCAATTATTGTAAATTGTTTGTTGGACAATAAAGTTAATTGTACTACCATTTGGTCATCGTTAGCAATTATTTAACAATCCAGCGATACGAGCCCGAGTATATTTGGGAAATCCCTCAAGGTTTCGAGGATAATCGTAACAATATGAAAAAAAAACGAGGTAATGCCTACATGCACAGTTTCGGTTCAAAACCGAAATAAAGTCTAAATGCACAGTTTCCATATGCGCAATTTCGGAGCCCCTTCCCATATGCACAATTTTAGGGTGCCGTACAAGAATGGTAGAATATAAGATTGCGCCGTCCTGGCCGTTGACATTTGTGTACCACAAGTAAACAAAAAATAGAGCGAAAAGAAGAACGAATTTAAACAGCCAAAACAGTTCACTTTACAGCGAAAAACGTGTTTAACTTTGCTAAATGCGAAAACATTGCATTTTTCACCTAATCTATTAGAGAATAATGAACGTTTTCGTGTACTCCATTGCTTCGCAATTGAGGCTGCTGCAGCAAACGTTTTAGTGCACTCCATTGCTTTGAAAAAGATGCTGCTTGGAGCAGAAGTGAAATCATTGTGATGAAATGCTGTCAATATAATAACAAAGAAACATTTCGGCTTTGCCGCGCCCTATGTACACCAAATGCAGCGATTCGTCGCAGCGCTACACTTGCATCTACGCATCTTGCATCTTGACGGCTGTCGCAATTTAACACGGCTCTTCATTTTATTAGTTTCTACGCAGTCTTCAACTCAAAAATCACTCACAAATTGCAAATTAACACAATTTAAACTGATTTTTCACTTATAATTCAAATTTCTCTTTGACGCTGATTTGTAAGCAAAAGTTTTATTTATTAGTTACAACTGTCAAAATCGGCAAAAACCAAAGTAGCTGTACCACTGACGGCGCCACCTTTGTCCGCTGCACCGTGAGTGCCGTATTAATATACAGATAATAGTGATGCTAGCGGCATATTTGTCATTTATGTTATAGATAATAGTGATACCAGCGGCATATTTGTATATTTGTAAATAAATGCATCTAATAATAATAATAATAGATCGGCGCTTACACATATGTTAGTGTTTGGCCAAGCTTCTCCTCTGATTTGTGGCGTGCGCCTTGATGTTGTCACACAAAGCGGAGGGACCTACAGTTGTACGCCGACTCCGAACGGCGATTGTATTTTTATGAGAAGCTGTTTTTCGTGGCAGAAATACACTCGGAGCTTTGCTATTGCCTGCCGAGGGACGACCGCTGTTAAGAAAAAACCTTTTTTCTATATTTTTTCTATGTTGCCTTGACCAGGGCTTGAACCCAGGCGCAGCGGAGTGGAAGCGCGCACTGTTTACAACTACACCACATAAATCATCTGAATGCGGCGTATTTCAGTGATGAATGAATTCTCCTAAGAAAACCTGTCATTGGTGTTATCAAGACATGCACCAAATATATGTAGGAGCAGAAGATCGGGGAAACTTTTTAGATATATGAATTTGGCATCTTGTCTATGTATTTCGAGTTTCGAGCCAACACGTTGCACGGCAACTCATAGGAATGAGTTGCACTCCAGTACGGCAATACAAGCGAAGCAATTACATGTTTGATGAAACGCTGTTCAATAGGAAAGCTTGTTTAAAATATACGCAACCAAGATTTGGTTGGAAACAAATGTACATGACAATGAGTTGAACATTAAGCAGAAAAGTACGTATGACTCGTTTGATGTACGTACAATCAACTCGTTTCAAGCTGTATATGTACATATCGAGCCCTAACCGCCAAAATAACGTAAACGTAAGCGACATTTTTTTCAAAATTTAATTTTTGATGCAGAAATATTCCTAGGGCATCTAGATGAACTTTGAAATAAATGGCGCTGACGTTATTTTGGCGGTTAGGGCTCGATAGGTACGTATGTATGTATGTAATTTATTTATTTTTTCCTTTGTAAAAGCAAGTTTTATATAAATTACATACATATTTATGTATATACTTAGAAATGTACATATATACGTGTAGCTAAAGTATATTCCAATCGTACACTTTTCAGTATAATGGTATATCAGCATGTTAATTTATTCCTTAATAATTGCATTTTTTACTTAATATAATAATATTTTCAATAGTATTCGACATAATTTTCGCACGCCAGAATCTTACAATAAAAACGGAAGAACATATAACTCTCGCATGATACAAATATTTAAAGATAAAACCGTTCGCTCAATTAGTCGGCCATTATTTATTTTTTGAAGTTTATCTACTTTATAAAATTGAAATTTTCAGAGCAACTCA
>NW_016162311.1:0-3528 GCF_001687245.7 Rhagoletis zephyria | reverse complement strand
AATACCTTGTGCACAAGTGCGCTCGGGTATAAAAAATTATGTATTTTGATATATTACCGGCCTTTCTGTTTATTTTATTTTTAAACGTAATTAATCTTTGTATGGATAAACCAAACCAAACTTTTATAAAGGTAGTTAACAAATAAAGAATAAAAATATTTATGGAGATAACATTTACATACATACATACAGTGGTCGAAAAAATTTACTCGCATCAATTATTATTATTATTTGTTATTTAATTTGAGTTATTTTTTATAAAAATATAGTTTATTCTTTCTATTTCAAAATATTCGATGTCATTCAATGGGAATCATTTATGCCTTTAATACGATATACAAATGTTATATACAGCTTATAAAGTTTCAGCAAAAATTCAATTTAACAAAAAAAAGTTACAAACAATTTCAAACAACCACATGATTGTTTAAAAATTGCCTTATTAAACATCTTCAAAACTTTCATAATCCAATAGGATATAAAACAAGCTTTCATTTGATATACAACATCATGCCTTCAGTCCGTACTATACAGAGTATGTAAAAAAAAAAAAAAACGTAGGCGGACTTCGGCCGCACTTAGGGATTATAACCCTCTCTAAATAGAATTCTCCTTTCTGTGATGCGAAAGAAAAGGGGGTAGAACACCTTTCGCAGAGAACACTTTCCGCGTAGGCGGCCTTCGGCCGCACTTAGGGATTATAAACCTCACTAAGTAGATTTCTTCTTTCTGTGTTGCGAAAGAAAAGGGGCTGAACATCTTTTGCAGTGAACACCTTTTTGTGTTGGCGTCCTTCGGGCGCACTTAGGGATTATAACCCTCACTAAGTAGAATTCTCCTTTCTGTGTTGCGAAAAAAGGGGCTGAACACCTTTTGCAGAGAACACCTTTCTGCGCAGGCGGCCTTCGGCCGCACTTAGGGATTATAACCCTCACTAAGTAGAATTCTCCTTTCTGTGTTGCGAAAGAAAAGGGGCTGAACACCTTTTGCAGAGAACACCTTGCTGCGTAGGCGGCCTTCGGCCGCGCTTAGGGAAACCCACACTAAGTAGAACTCTCTCTTTCTCTTTGCCGGAGAAGAGGGCACCTTATGTGAATAAACTACAGTAAATGTAAGATAGTCACTTGCTTGTAAATGCATTTAAATTTTTTATTTCTTTCTAAGTAATGTACATTTCTATAGTATTTATCACGTAATTTTTTCAAGAAAGGTCATTTTATGAAAAAATATGCATTTTTTTAGTTTTTTAATATATTGGGCTTTAAGATATGAAAAATAGTAGAAATTAGATACATGAACTGAAAGATAAATTAATTATCTTTATTTTGACACATTACTTTTTTTAATCGGTTATGTAGTAATAGAAATTTAAAAAAAAATCTAAAAAATAACTTTCAAAATTAAATATCTTGAAAACTAGAAGGCCCGACCCCTAAAAGTGGGTATATTTGAAAACGGAGAAGCCCAGCTTTCCAATGGCAAAGTTAAAATTTGTCGCCCCGGTTATCGTAATCTCCCCCAATTTTGTAGCCCACTCAATTCTAGAATAATAAAGTGCAAGTTTCAAAAGGCTAAAAATTTCCGGTTTAGGATATTTTCCTAAGTTGTTGCGTTTTCTTCTTCCATCTAAAAATAAATAATGTTCATTCGCTATATGAAAACAAATGCAAAGAAAATTCTAAAAAATCAATGATAATTTTTGGCCATTTGAAACTTTGTTACACTAGAATTGAACGAGCTGAAATTCCCCACAAAAACGGTCCATTCCGCCGATTCCCCACGCAAACTGAAATTCCCCGCAAATCGGGGAATTCCCCACGAGTTGGCTTCCCTGGTATCAATGTACATGCAACGGTTCGTTTGAAATTGTACAAGTGTTTGATTCAAACAAGCAAAACTTTTTGACTCGCTATAAAATTTAACTAGCAAGTTGCGGCTCGTACGCTTAACGTTGTTCATGTGCATTGTGCATAGACTGCTTTTACACAGTTCAAGTATTGAATTCAACTGTGCTCGCATGCGTAAGAGAGTCGGTGAGAAGAAAAGGGACGAGTACACATGCGTCTGTACCGTCAAGTCGTTTCATCTTTCTTGCTTTGCTTTTGGCATTTTCGTTGCTTCCCATTTAAAGAACCAAAAACTTGAATTCAACAGAATTGAAACGTGTAAAAGCAAATAGAAAACACAAAAGAGAATGAGCGAGAATTGCTTTCAAGTACTTGAACCATGTAAGTCGGGTAATACTTACAGGTGAAAAAAGAATCAGATGTTTTCCCGAAATGCCTCACTGCTGAGATCACATGATTGTATGTGCTACAGGGTTACAGTCAATATATATAAAAAAAAACTTTAAACGGACTGACAAAACCAGCATGAAAAGTTCTATTAAGTTTAGGAGTCATTGACCAAAATGCTTTAATCAGCCCTATTCTTCATTTCGACTCGAATCGAAATTTTCTCCTTTTTTGTTTTTTTTTAATATTTTTATTGAGCTTTATACCACGATTGTTTATTAGGAAAAATTTAAAAAGCAACGAAGTCTAAGCGATAGAAGTTATAGCAGCTATTTCGGAGATCACCACATCTCTCCATCAGACTTCTTTTTTCTAGACTTCAGCAGGGATTGAACCTGCGTAACCACTGAGCTATGTACATCCCGTAAACTCTTGTTGCTAATTCATTTTCCTTATTCAACCAACTACTATCAAGTGCAGCTGATTTGCCGCTATTTAAACTCGACAGCGTGGTTGTTGTTGTCAATTCTATACATCCATTTGCTTATTTGCTTTTTTGTATAGTTTCAGGCAGGCTCTTCCTAAACTATGTATTTGTCAATGTTATTGTGGCTTGTTAACATTTTATTTTTAATATTTTTATTGAGCTTTGTACCACGATTGTTTATTAGGAAAAATTGAAAAAGCAACAAAGTCTAAGCGGTAGAGTATTGCAGCTATTTCGGAGATCACCACATCTCTTCATCAGGCTTCTTTTTTCTAGACTTCAGCAGGGATCGAACCTGCGAATTCGATGTTCAAAGTCAGAAGCGTTAACCACTGAGCTATGTACATCCCGTAAACTCTTGTTGCTAATTCATTTTCCTTATTCAACCAACTACTATCAAGTGCAGCTGATTTGCCGCTATTTAAACTCGACAGCGTGGTTGTTGTTGTCAATTCTATACATCCATTTGCTTATTTGCTTTTTTGTATAGTTTCAGGCAGGCTCTTCCTAAACTATGTATTTGTCAATGTTATTGTGGCTTGTTAACAATTTATTTTTAATATTTTTATTGAGCTTTGTACCACGATTGTTTATTAGGAAAAATTGAAAAAGCAACAAAGTCTAAGCGGTAGAAGTTATAGCACCTGTTTCGGAGATCACCACATCTCTTCATCAGACTTGTTTTTTTTAGACTTCAGCAGGGATCGAACCTACGTAATCGATGTTCGAAGTCAGAAGCGTTAACCACTGAGCTATGTAACTGTTGTTGCTAATTCATTTTCCTTATTCAACCAACTACTATCAAGT
>NW_016162310.1:39494-44042 GCF_001687245.7 Rhagoletis zephyria | reverse complement strand
AAAAAAAAAAAATTATTTAAATCTAAAGCACCCCACTTGCGTCACTACCAGAATGCAATGAAATAAACCCGAAAAGCAACAATAAACTCAAGTTGCCGCACTTCAAACAGCAGCAGACATTTCCACCATATTCCACAAAACACCCAGCCCGCGCATTTACTGTTGTTGCACTAGCAGCTGCTCCACCTGATCGGCTGTGCGCAGAAGAAATGCCGCGCTTTCCCGGTACGCCGAGATCACTTGACGCGCTGCCGTTATTTCGTTGGGAGTGAGTTTGTGCGCCAGCAATGGCGGCGCCCGTACTGCTGCCACATTGTTTGGATCGTTCAAATTGCCACCACCACCACCACCCAGCTGATTGGCGTTCAGACCTGTTGCCATGATTGCCTGCTGTTGCTGTTGTTGCTGCTGCTGTTGTTGTTGTTGCTGTTGCTGCTGCTGCTGTTGTTGCTGTTGCTGCAACTGCTGTAGCTGTTGTGTGGCTGTGACGAGTGCGTTGTTGTTGTTGACAGAAAGACCGCCACTGGCGACGAGGCTGGTAAGATTCTGTGCACCCACACCCATAACGCCGATGTTGTTGTTAGTGTTGACGGTGGTAGGGGCGGTGGTGAGTGTGACGCAAGCGCTAGTGGACGATGGTTTCATGGAGAGATCCGTGGGAGTGACTGTGGAGGGTAAAAATTTGAATTTGCATGAACTAAATTTACAGTTAAGAAATATTTTTCGTGCTTACCATTTCCCAGCCCGGCGACACCCGGGAAGTAGCCGGGATAAGTGGGTGTACGCCCAGCGGCTACTGCCGCAGCAGCAGCAGCCACGAATGGCGATGCTGCCGAGGGTGAAGTGAAGTCTGATGGCCGGTAAAGTGGACTAGTGGCAGGCAGGCCGGCCAACCCGCTCACTGTGCCATTTGTTGGCGCATTGCCGTTCGATAGTGCTGCCGTTAGCGGTTTTATGTCCAGCCCGCTAGTACTGCCGCTCACACTTGTATTCGAGCTCAATGCCAGCGGCGAGCTGCGCGCCGAGTTGATACCACCGCTGCCACCACCAGCCGTCGAGGCGGCTACAGCTGCGGCCGCAGCAGCTGCAACGGCAGCGGCTGGTGTCAACGAAAGTGGCTCGGCTGCATCGGAATTAGGTGTAGAGCGTGCAAAGCCACCACCGCCAGCGCCCATAAATGGCAGCGTAGACGTTGTGACGGTGGAGAGCGCATCGCTAGCCGAAACCGATGTCATTGTCGAAATGCCAACCCCACCTACGGAAGCGGACGAACTGGTGGCAGCCACTGCGGCCGCGGCTGCTGCTGCCGCTGCTGCTGCAGCTGCGGCGACCGCAGAGCCAGGCGCCGGTATGGCGTGTGTGATTGGCTCCAGGCCGATGCGCATGCGCTTGGCATTCATGGACTCATTCTCGCAAGCGATAGCTAGTATCTGTTCCGCCTGTACGGATGTCAAGTGCGCGGGTGTCGGACGAGTCTGTGCAGAATTGAGAGGCAAACTTTAGTAAATACACATTTTGTAAGTACTTATCTGGAGGCTGCTAGCTTACCGTGTTGTCCCAACCGTCGCGCGTTTTCTTGTTCCGCCGACATGACTTCAGATACGTGCGAATGCGTTTGCGTGAGCGATCACTGAATTCGGGAAATTGACGGGCGCAAGAGTCAATGATTGCTTGAATTTTCTCCTTTGGCTGTTTGGAAATTGGAACAATGCGATCGAGATTTTCATCCACGAACAGTCGCACGAACATCTATACAAGTACAATTCGAAATGACTCATTTAAGTTCAAGTTAAAGTTAAATTAAGTAACATTTGCTACTAACATTAAACGCCTTCAGCCGCTCGGGATCGTGTGTGGCCAACTTCTCGTCCAGTTTATCATCAGAATCATCCTCGGATGCCTCATCCTCCTCCTTCTGTCCCGACGAGTTTGTCTCATCTTGCGCCTCCATTGGCGAGGGGGCATCTGTGCGCGGCACTGGCGACAACGATGTATCCATTTTGTTATTGGCAGCATTTTGTGCCAAAGCATTCTGGTATTGTGCCCACAAGCCACCAACCACACCCAAATCGGGTCCCTCGGTGCCGTTGCGTACCGCATTGGAGTTTTGGTAATTCCAGGCCAGCAACATCAACTTTAATTTATCAGCATCCTTCATTAGGCCAGCGTAGGGATCCGATTCGGTGTTATTATCGCCGCCAATGCTTCCACCCACGGTGCCTGCTGTGGCGCCAATGCCCACAACACCGCCACCACCGCCGCCATTGCCGGACGCGTCCGTGGTGGTTGTAGTCGCTGCAGCTGGAATGGTCTCCTGAAAGGAAAGCGGAGAAGAAATACGAAACTGTTAGTGAGAAGAAGGCAAATAGAAAGTGAAGATAAAGCGAGGGTTAGACTTAAATAAAAAGGGCAGTTTTCATGACCCAAGTATGCAGCGAATTATTTGAGCGCACAAAACTCTTGAGGACAGAAAAAACTTTTACCAGCAACTGAGATTTGCTGGCGCTTGGCAAGTATCTTTGTTTTAGTACATTGAAGCTCGAAGAATTTGGTTGGCATTACAACCGCTGTACTCAGCTTGCCAAATCTTATTCAGTAAAACTTGGCAGCTTCGCTTACTATACTCGACTACTTTTGCAACTGCCATCTCCTTGTGTTCACCCTCACCGGTTTTTTTGCGTTTGAAGTCCTTTGCCAAATGAATGAAAAATTCTAAAATTTCACTTTGATTTACTATTGAAATTATTTGCACGCAAAACTTTTTCGTTGCAGAATGAGTGACGTGGTGGTAGAATGGTGGCTAACACATTTCACTGACCACTGACCGCTTACTTTGAGCGACAACCAATCAGCAGTCGAACCCCTCTGTCGAATACTAAGTTCACATTCAAAACGAGCTATCTACCGCCGGTTAAGCAATCTTCATTAGTCGCACACACCCACTCTGCATCGAATTTGTTATCGATATTGTTATTGGTTTTGCTATCGATATTTTCGGAACTTACCGATATAATGATCGATACTTTTATCGATTTTGTTATCGATATTTTTTATCGATTTTGTTATCGATTGTGTCATCGATTTTGCTATCGATTTTGTCATCGATACTTTTATCGGTTTTGTTACCGATATTTTTATCGATTTTGCTATCGATATTGTTATAGATTTTTTTATAGGTTTTATATTCGATATTTTTATTGATGTTGCTATCGATATTGGTATCGATATTTTTATGGATTTTTTTATGGATTTTGTTATCGACTTTATAATCGATTTTGTTATCGACTTTGCTATCGATTTTGTAATCGATATTTTGATAGATTTTGTAATCGATTTTGTAATCAGTATTGTTATCGATTTTGCTATCGATTTTGCTTTCGATTTTGATATCAATATTTTCATCTATTTCTTTATCGATGTTTTTATCGCTTTTGCTACCGATATTATTATCGCTTTTGTTATCGATATTTTTTGCTTAGTGTGTGCTTTTGTTTTTTTACTTGGATATGCTCTTAACCATACCACGTATTCTACGTTTAAATTTAGCGGCCGATACAGCCTGCAGACCAAGACGAAGGCGCTGGACTGTTCCTTTTTTTTTTTGTCTTTGATAAGTCAAGAAGACACAGAGCCGTGACGAGTAAAAATGGCATAATGCTTTGGTTATTTTGGAAAGCAAGAGCGATTAGCTTATAACGCATTTGAGAACTATTTAGTTAAATTGTTACTTATATTGTCTTTGTTCGATTCTTTTTTTTTAATACATTTATACATACACACGCTCAGTACATTTTAATAGCATCGATTTCATTTACTTTATCGGCTTAATTGATGTAGATAAAGTTAGAAAACCACATTCTAAAGAAATTAAAAAAAAAAAAACTTGCCAACCTTTAGTAAATCAATTTCTTACTTTCCCCTCATGCCTGCGATTCGCATGCAGTAGTTAGATTTTAGTGGCAAGCGAATGTTGAAAGGGCTATAAGAAAACTTACGCAGCATTTACGGCCACAATTCCCCACACTTGGTGCCTTTTCAATCATTTAACAGAAAAGTATAAGAAACTCAGTTTCTACTGACCCCCATAGTTTCAATAAACTCTACTTCATATCTCAACTCAACTATACCCCAAAGGGCAAACGCATACATACATACATACATACATACATACGTATATAGCAATAAGCATCTATGTACATACAATTTTTTTGAACGAGGCAAGATTTGAGAAGTTGCGCTCTCCAACACACAGCCAGCTACAGCGGTCCGGCTGGCCTCACAACTCATACACATTCACATTAACATTCATTTTTATTATCCTTCATTTCGCCTTGAGCCCTATTTTCGATGTAAAGAGCGCACAAAAAAGTTTTTGTGGTTCTGTCGTCTATGTCTTAGAAGCTACACATGCTTTTTAGAAAGTTAAAAAATGCATGGAAAGGGTAAGCTACAGCATCACACTCAATAGAATGTTAGTATGGTTGTGTGTGCTCGTAAGGCGAGTTCAGCTATCTTTTAGACATAAAACTTTGCAGGCAACAAAAGGAC
>NW_016162310.1:0-39394 GCF_001687245.7 Rhagoletis zephyria | reverse complement strand
GTGATGATGATGAGTCAAGGAGGCAGCGTCAGAAGCAAACGCACCAAGAGACGTTTATAGGTATGCATGTAAATAAGCACTGTTTGCTGTGTGTTACTTGTAGGCATAAAAGCCAACAATAGCCGGAACGAAGATGAAGCATCGTTTAAGATTGCAGAGTGCGTACGTCTGTTTTTAGCGAATGAACGAAAGGAAGCGGGCTCTGCATAAAGTAGGGAAGGGTGACGGAGAGCCACCTAAAGCCTGAGGCAAACAAAATACATACAAAAAGACACAGATGAAATGGCAGAAAATTATCCAAAAATGCCAAAATTTCGTAAGATGTAACCTTAGCCGTACCCCATGCGCTCCTTTTCAGCAATCATGCTTCCTTCTCCATGCCCCCCGCCCCACCCTAAGCTGTTGCAAACATTCTAACTGCCGTCGGTTGCCTCTTACAAATCTTGCTTTTGTTGCGCTGCCACAACTCACACTTATAATGCTCAGTTTCATCGTTCATTCTGGTTGGCGTCTTTGTCTTTTGGTTTCAATGTTCTTAAACTCATCGTCTCTGATATTCCCTAGCGCGTTGCTGCTGCTGTAACTTGCCAAGGCCACCCACTACCCAGCCCCCCCGCCTGTGGAGTGAATGTCTGCTATTCGTCCTATACTTCAGTTGGCATTGTTTTTGTTTGTTTGCGACAACGAGTCGGCTTGTATTGCTTTTAGGTAGGTACGCCCGTGTTCCAGTTGAAAATGTGTGTGCTTCGACTTTGACATGGGTGTCGGAGTAGTTCGAGTTGAGTAGAGTGGGGTCGAGGGCTTGTGGGTTGGAGCATTCGGTTGGGACTAGTAACGTCTTACATCTCGACTTCTGCTGAGTTGGGTTGAAAGTAATGAACGTAGGCGCATGATATCCCATTGCGCTGTTCTCTAAGTTTTGTGGTATTGTGGCTTTTGGAATTTTTTTCCTAGATTTTTTATTTGTTTAAAGGAAAACAGGTTGATGAGGGAACTATACTTTCGAAAACAAAAAAGCAAACATCCATATATACATACATAAATATGTATAAAATTATGGACTAGTGATCATGAAATGATGGTGGAATGAAACAAAAGAGACCAAAAAGAAGGAAATGGTTTGAAATTAAATGAAGTGAAAAGAAATATTTAGAATGGAATGAAATAAAATGAACGAAATGAAATGAATTGAAATGAATGAAATTGCAATGGAATGGAATGGAACGAAAAACAGCTAATGCGTGGAAAGTAAATTAAACGAAGAGAAGTGAAATGAAATGGAGTGAAATTAGATGAAAGGAAAAAAGTTAAATGAAATCAAATAAAATTGAGCAAAGAAATGAATCAGGTGAAATGAAATGAAAGGGTGAATGGAAGTGAAATGAGTCGAACATAAAAATTTGAGTAAAATAATAAGAAACGAAGGGAAGGAAATTAAATTAAGCAATGGAAGTAAATGCCAGGAACGAACAGAAAATTGAATGCATAAATAAAAATCGTCAAGATCGCAAAAGAGAACAAATGCAAAGGTGCAGCTGCTATTGAAAAAGTAAAATAAAGATAGGACGGATCTCCACACACAGGAAACTCCATGGCAACAACATTTGAAGACGAATTTATAAGGAAAGGAAAATAATAATTCGTCGTCGACTCTTACAACGACTCTCTTTAGTTGGGCCGTGTTTGAATATATCTGGAACGATGGTGCTGGCTAGAAACATGATATCAAATTACCAAAGGAATTGTGGTCTGAAAAAGACGAAAATCTCGGATCTGCTTAGTAGATCAAGGACAGGAGTATTCGGAATATTTAGTAGCAGAAACCACGAGGAACTGGCCTCTTGGTAAACATGCGACAAAAATAGGACCTCGTCATAATAGAACTTGCCGCAGCTATTCGCTGGAAGTTAGCAAAGAAAGTTCAGAGCATTTCCTGATTGCAGGTGTTAGGCATAAAGCAATATCTAGAAAGAAATATACTAACAAAAAAGCGGTTCTATCAGGAGCTTCTAGAAGCAAGTTGGATAAATTCATCAGTGAATCTAAATGGGTAACCAAGTAATATGACCCTAACTCGATCGTCCAAGCCCCATGGTTTCTCTTGTTATTTGAGATCATTTGCTCACTAACCCTTTTTCTCTTCTGGAGATCTTATTCTAAAAAAAAGCGCTTTCCTAAAGAAATGCGCTTCATTTTTAATTCCGTCCTTGCTTACTAACATTCTCTGCCTTCCACGAAGCCACTCACATTCTCATTTACTTTGATAAAGGTTACCATTTTTCTTCCCCCTTGCCGCTCCCCTATCCTTCAGGCCATCACTTTTAATGTTCCTTTCGAGATTGCTGTTGCCGAGCCTGCACTTTCTTCAAAGTTGCTTATTGAACTTGGGTGTCTGTTTTTATGTATGCATGTATGTATGTATGTAACTCACTCGCACTGGATTCCCTCCTTGTACTGCTGTTTCGGCTGACTTGGATCAACAAACACATGTGGAGAAGGTATGTGTGTGTGTGTATGCGTGTTTTAATGCTTCCATAAAAAGGACCCACGGAAGGGCAAGAGACTGAGGCACCCCTGTGTTAATGTATGCGAGCTGCTTGGAAATTGTACTTAAACCTTTTTGGCAGGACCTACTACATACATACATACATACATAAATAGGTAAATATAAATGAACGTCTGAAGTGGTGCGGTTAAAGAAGAATTTTGCTTCGGATTTTCTTATACCGAAACTTCGTTTTGATTAGAAGGAGCACCACAGCTTGCAATATGGAGGTGTGTAAAAAGCAATTTGTGTTAGGCATACATACATACATACATATGTACATACATGTATACACACAACCACCTAAGGATAAGCACAAGTTTTCGCCGAGATATGTGCACAAAGTAAGTAAGTAAGTGAGTGCGTTAGGTGGCGGCTGCTCGACTGCTTGGGCGGTGTTGATGCTGCTATGTGCCAAGCACAATAAAAGCAGCGACAGTGATGTTGCAAGGTTGTGCTGCGACATTGGTTGGCAAGTTGGTTGAGCGAGGTGGCACATTAAGGAGGGTACGTGTATTTGACTAGAAGACATTTGTTGGGTGGCTGGCTGGATGGGCGCGAGAAAGGTGGCCAGAAGGAGCTACATTTTGTTGGCTTTGTATGTGTAGATTACGAAAACACTATACTGGCAGGCACATGCGACGCATAAATTGATATATGTACATACGTACATATATGTAGAATCACATGTGCATTCGAATATGCCAGTGAGCCAGTATCTTTTATATGCTCTCAAACATATGTACATATACATATGTATATGCATGTAAATGTACATAAGCGTCTTACAAGGCCGTACCTCGACTGCTTTGGCGTCCAGACGCCGCACAAATTTAGATGAGCGTAAATATGTGAGTACGTCCATATGTATGCTCCAAACTGCCATTTTCCTATTTTTGTAGTCGTCGGAAATTTTTGGCAGTTTGAGGCGCACTTTGGCACAGCCCGTAGGCGACGTTCTTACAACGAAAAAAAAAACCGTATATGCGCTGCACCAGCCCTTCAGTCGAGCTGAGTGAGTCTTTCAATGCCTTTGCTGCTGTCTGTACGTACACATTCACATATATATATATATATATATATATATATATATATATATATGTACATATAGACTTCTTATACTTTCTCGTATACTCATAGTACTTGCATGAATCCATTTACATACATGCACATACATACATATATGCCAGTCGACAGGGGTACGTCTGCTTGCCTGCCCATCATCATCTTGGCACATGAAATAAGGCTGTCATTGCTGCTTTTACCTTCCACTTTCCCGCTTTTAACTAGTTTCTAAGCTTTTACTGCGGTAGCAATATTTTTTTTGTTTTTTGCCATCACAGCTTCTAAGCAGCGCTCGCTCGCTGCACAAGACTTCCCAAGCCACTAGCAAGTCAGGCAAGTGAAATTCTTGGCAATTTCTGGTAATTTACGCTACCGAAAGGGTTAAAATGTAAATTGGTTACCATGTGTGCGCGCGTATTCATGTGTCTGGATGTTAGTCACAGCGTATGGAGTATGTCTGCAGTGCATATAGTATTTTGCTGAACCGTTGTCAAAGTTGCGTTTGAAAAAAAAAAAAAAATGTCTAAGACGTTTGAAGTCTTGACGCTACCCTGACGCAGTTAATTTGACTCGGAATACCTACTTGTTAGAGAGAGTTACATAGTATTGGAGTAGGTAGACTTTTTGAAACTGTGAATGTAGCAAGTGAAAATATTTAAATATTTGCTTGGAGAGGTGATTAAAATCATAAAATACAAGATGGATATGATAGTTAGTTTAGAGTTTAATACCGCCTTAAGGGTTGTCATTATTGCCCTGTGGAAGGTTGGCAAATATAAAAAGAAGCCAAAAACTTCGATGCCTTTGCTCATCTTCTACTTTGACACTACAACCGTTTATGGGTTTATGCTAAGACTAAACACTTCGTAATTTCCCTCTCGACTTCGCGAGACTCCGCTATTTTTAATTCTAAGGACCTTCCTTCTCCTCTTGGTCATTCCACTGAGTTCGTAGACACCCTTTGCATACGTTGTCCATCCAAAGAGATAAAGTTGAAATTTGATGGGACACCATTTAATATTCTAAACCAAAGTAGAGAAAAGATAACGGAAAGTTGTACCAAAATAAACCTATGTGACATTCAAGCTAAGATAGTAATAAGTGTTTCGTAAGACAAATGAATGACAGATAACAAGATACTTCGAAAGACTTTCGTTATTCTAGCACAAAATTGTTAGAAATAATGCACTCTCATTCTTGTACATATATCATTTAGCTCGCTCCAACAGTCGCTATGGCCGAGTGAGCATAGCACGGACATGCCATTCCAGAGATCCGAGTTCAAGCCTTGGGCAGCAGATTTTTTTTTTTTTAATCTACACTGTTTTTTTTAATTTTGCATTAATGTTTAGGTTTATTGTTTTAAAAAGAGAAATATATATTTTTTAATTTCATTTCCTACTTTTGTAATTTTATTTTCTTAAAATTTTTAATAAGTTATTCTTTTAAAATGAAAAATTCTTTTTAAAATTTCATTTAATTTTTAGAAACCTTTTTGATTTTTTTAAATTATTTTTTTCTTCTTTTAGTACCTATAATTTTCTTTGAATTTTTAAATTTTGTTTTTTAACCTTCTTTTTTTTTAATTTTAGAAAAGTATCTTATTTTTTGCTTCTTTATTAAATGTGATTCGTTTTTGTTTTTGGTTAAATTTTCTTGTATCTATTCGATTTTGGTTTAAAAATAAAAATATTTTTTTTTTAAATTCTTAATTGCTGTTTTCTTCTTTTTTAATATATTTTTTTCTTTTTCTGAATTGATTTTAGATTCTCTTGTTTTAAATATAAAAAAAAATAGTTTTTTAAATTTCATTTAAGTTTTACACATATCTTTTAATTTATGCTTTATTTTAATTTAATTTTATTTTTTCATTATATTTCAATTTTATTTTAATTATTCGATTTTGGTTTAAAAATAAATAATTTCATTAAACTTTTTAAATATTTCTTATTTAATTTTGCTTTATTTTAATTTTAACTTTTATTTTTAATTTTTATTATTTAATTTTCTTTTATTTATTAGTAGCATAACGCTTAGACCTACTCGTACACAGATCTTTCAATTAGCCTTTCGAAAGACAGTAAAGAGCTTTCAGACTAGTTACCAGAATTGACAATTGTCTTACGAAAGACCTTTGTCTTTCAAAAGACTGTGGTGAGTTGAGAGACAGTTGCCAGAATTGCGCTGTTAGTAGAGCGTAATATTATCGCTGATGTCATAAAAAATTTCATATCAACTAAAAAATTATAGTTATTAAAATTTAATTGCGAAAATATGCCTATGTGTTTCTATACCACAAATTTGGTGTTTTTAAATATAAGCTCTCAAAATAAGCCGAGTATTTAAAGAGTTTGCTCTGAACTTGGATTTGACATTTTAATTTTGCATAATAATCTTGTTATATGCGAACCTATATATCTCTGGCCATGTTCAGAATGCCACCAGTGCCTTCATAGGCTCCTCAAATCGATTAAGAGTATTGAAATGAACTCATAGAGTGAAACTCTAACCCAAATTTTTTGAAATTTAGTATTAGGTTGCTGGGTACTTAAAAGCTTGTTTGACCTAAACCTGTTCTAAACGTAGGTTCCATGGACAAAATATATTCATCTCACTCATCAAAGTTCGTTATATTTTTTAGTTCTCTGTTCTTGTGCATATTTATTGCTGGCAGAACGACTGCCACTTCTAAAGTTATGGTGCTCGTGGGAATATTTGTCCACACTATCAACTTTGCTTTTGTGGAAACTGGGCTTTAATATATATTCCATCAAAGGTTTGGAGACATATAAATATTTTTTTGGCTTTTCAGATCGAAGCAGTAGTATCAGCTTTCATATTGAGAAAAAAATTCATTCACTACTTGCGAATTGCATACACTTGCTAACTACATAGGTGAATGAAACAATAAGCAAAAAGCGCAGGTTACATGATCGTTAATGTTGCATACTTTTAGGCACACTATTTTCAAAATTAGCTGCTTTTTTATGAGCTTTTACTCCTACGAAGATTGTCTGCCGCACCTCAATTTTTTTTTTCAAAAATGTTGTTAGGCTACTCTGGCACTCATGGCCTCATATGTACACATAGTACTATTTAGTCAAAATTATATATGTATATACATACATGCTATTGAGTTAATTTATTTTTGGGCACAAATGCAATGAAATCACGTATTCCCTTACTTCACTTTGAAATGCCCGCATACATGTATATTCGCCCAATCTAAAGAGATCTGCCTTCAATACCCACAATATATACATTAACCCACTATAGATATTCTTATGTACATATGTATAACCATATACTTGGATGTACATATTTATGTGTGTCTGCATTTAAACCAAGCATTCGATAAATGCGCGACCACCAACACCGAAGGCATTCAAACTTGTCTTACCTCCGCCCCCAGCAATCAATAACTATGTACCTACACACATATTCGCTATAGGTACCCTCTTCAAATGTCTTACTTTGGGGGAGTAACTCCTCTTATGCCACCCAAGAAGCTGTTACTTCGCCTTTTCCTCTAACCCTCCATTGCTTTCGCTGTCAACTTTTCTGGCCATCGTCCAGTTTGATGAATTACTAACGGCGATAGAGGCAAGTAACGGCACAGTGGGTGCAGAGTGATAAAATTTGTGTGACTTGGCAGAAATTTTTTTCTATGAAAACATCAAATCAAATTTTTACCTAAAAGCTTGGTATCCAGCTCTTAAGAAAACGTTCAAGAAAAATGGTGTTATTTCCAGTGTGTGAATAATAATGTCAATGAAATTTTCACTTTCCAAAATTCACAAAAAATATGAAATAAAATTTTCACAAATTATTTCATTAAAAATTTTATTTAAAATATTTTTAGGCATGAAAAAATCGAAAAATACATACAAAATGTCAACCTTTTCAGTACCAAAAATAAACCGTTGAAGAAAAAAATCTGAAAATTTGTAAACTAATTTAATTTGTAATAAATATTATTAATTATTATATTATAATTATTATTAAGTAATTTGTAATAAAACTGTTAGTTTACCGTTACTCAGCGTCCATTATTTTAGTCAGTGGGATCCTAGGGTTTCAACTGGAAAGTGGTCTCAATAATTTTTATTTTCCTTTTTCGCGAAATATATTTCAAAACCGCCTAAAATACTTATAATTTTTTCGAGCCTCAATCCCACCAAAAAAGTAAATTTTTTCCAATATATTACACTGTTCACTAGCGGCTTTTGTGACACTTTTGTGAAAAAACATGGCGAACTGCATCCAGAAAAATCAATTAAAGAAATGCGGCGAAGAAGAATGACATAGTTAGTTTTCTTAAAAAAATTTTTATTTACGAAAAAAGAGCTTTAAGCACAAAAAAGTTACTAGTGGAAGCTTGTATTGAAAGGGTTAAGACAAACTTAAAAAAATAAATAAATAAAAATGAAGAGTATAAAACATCAAATCGAACAAAAAATATACCAACCTTATTTATTAAACAAAAACTGTGCTTAATCGATAGAATAAAAAAAAAATATACATATTTTTTTAAAAAAAATTTTTTTTTTATCTCTAAAATCAAAAGAAAAAATAAATTTTTTGTTAGCATTCGATTTATGAGTAAAATTTTATTAAAATCCTTATTCAACAGCAAAAACTTTAGCTTACATTTTTTATTTAATAAATATACCCAAACTAGCAATTTTTGCAAGAAAATAGTTAAAACTTAATATTTTATTTAAATTTCAAATATATTTTTCTTACTATTTAAAAAAAATACGATTATCACATTTTCTAATGAAGCAGAAGTAACTAAATTTAATTTGATGTTTTGTTAACTCCAAAAGGTAAAAGTAACTAGAATAAATCGGTTTATGAAAAAATTAAAACCAACAATTTTTCAATGTTTGATTTAAATTATCGATAATTTTTCTGAAATTAAGAGAAAAAAGTGAGAAAGTTATTCCTAAAAACATCAGCAATTTACAAAACCAAAATAAAACATAAATTTTATTAATTTTTAGAAAAGTATTACAAATTTTTTTTTTGAAAAACAAAATCTTTTTTTAAGGAGGAACTTACATGGTTTCTTTCCCTAATTTTTGAAAACTAACTTTTTTTACCTTTTTCTTATTTTTTCATATTAAAATAATTTTCTTGAAACAAACGTAAAAGATTAACAGTTTTTTTTCTGATTTAAAAAAAAAAACTTTTTTGTATCTCAAAAATCAAAATGGTTAAATTTACTTAGAAGTGAAAACTGTCACACTGTACCGCACTACCCTAAGCACAAATGTGCACCCAACGACGCCGCAGTCGACAGCAAAACACAAGTACCGATACTTGTTTCAAAGAAGCAGCCGCAGCTGAGTATTGAATGTGAAGAAACACACCGCGAGCAGACGGGAGTTGGACAGCCAAAGAAAATCAACATACAGGCACAACAACAAAAACGCACAAAACACCCCAAAAGGAGGAAAAGGGTCATTCGCCTGACCAGTTAGGTTGGTGATAGCGGATATGTGTATGTATGTTTACGTGTTTTGTTCTGCTGTTGCTATCCCTTTGTCTCCGATTGCTATACAACGCCCACACGCAAGCTATGCAAGTGGAAACCTGATCAGCCTGACAACCCCATTACCCAGCGCAGCAAGCAGCAATGGGGCGCAAGCACACAGCGACTAGCGGACTAGCATCTAAAAGCGCGATTAAACATACATATATATTTGTGTTTGTGTGTGAGAAAGCTGGCCACATCCTTACATACAATGCTGGTATCATTAGTTGTGTGCTTTGCTCGCCGTCGCCGCCTTGTGCTCCTCTTTTTGTGGAAGGGGTACATACTTTGCCAAGTTTGATAGCTTTTACCCCCATATCCTGCAAACTTTTGTGCTCACATCGCACACATGTACGTACATACATACATACTTATAAGCATACCAAGCAAACATATTTCAACTTCTTCAGTCCGTCCATAGGGTCATCTTCTATCCATCCATTATATTTATTTGGTACATTGCAAAATGGGATTTATTGCGCACAAGGCATGATTAACTTTTTTTTTTTTTTGCTTTCTACCATCTCTACACCTACTTTTCTTCTATTTCCTCCAACAGCTTTGTATTCGCTTGGTACTTTCATTTTTCTTGTTTGCAACTTTTTTGATTTAGTCTCTGCAGCATTTTCTCCATTTGTGTGTGGCTTTCATTTTGCTTGCTTTAGTTACTTTGCCAGAGTTTTGAGTGAAGACGAAAATATTCTATGCTCATGGCAGAGGTTGTGGGGCAAAAGCTTTCTGCCAAGCATTGCTTGGTTCATCTCTTTTTCATAGGAAATTAGTAAGTTTCGTTCTACATCCTACGACCATCGTCTTTGCAGCCCGCCGGTGCTTATTTTAAATGCAAAGAGAAGGCGAAAAAAAGTTTTCCTGAAACAATAATCCATGAGTAGGCAACAAAGGTGCGTCCCTTCATAATTCTTCTATGGGTATTTATACATATAGTATGTATGTATTTGTTTTCATTAGTCTGTGGGCAAAGTATTACTTCGAAATTGATTAGGCATTAGTTTTGATGGAAATTACCCCAAATATTAGGCGAGTAATGGGGATGACGAAGGCAAGGCACAGGGAATGTTTATTTGCCAATTGTGTACAANAAAAAAAAATATATATATTTATCTGAACTAAAAATGTGGGTAGGCACTGTAGCCAATGGTAAACATCATTTACCACCTCTGCATGATTACAGTCTTCACCGTCATGTCAGTTACATGCTTTTTAGTAATCTGGCAGTCTAGAAGCTTATCTCCAAAAACAGTTTGAGAGAGAAGAAACCAGATCCTGCTTCACGTGTATGGCTGAAATCGACATCAAGTTCGTCGACCTTTCTGTCGGAAAAATTAGCTCCGAAGTTACAGACAGTCAAAGTTAAGTCCGTGATCTACTAATCGAAACTTTTTTCCTCCACCTCGAGTGTATTGAGAACGGCAGCCATCAACAAAGTGTAAGCTATTCGAACGTTCAATTTAGTTTTTCATATCAACCACAAGGAAAAGATCTTACATCCTCAGTAGATAACAAATTTCAAAAATTGTGGAAAGAAATAAGTACTGCACCAGAATGCTAAGCAAGTAGGTCCAGCGGCGCACAAACTGCTGCGATGGCCATCAATTGTGTCAGAGTTCAGAGTTATTGGTAAATAATGCTCCGATTTCAAAGACGTTTGATAAGGTACACTTTTGTTAAAATCCACTTTTGTTACATTAGGTTGTCGTAAAGTGTATAGTGGCACAAGAGGTGCTCCTGGATACTCTTCGTATTACCATCGATCGTTTTTACTCCACTCCCTTGTTATTTTAGCATTTTAGATGAAAGTGAAACATTTTTCTGGATTCTTGGTAAATATCATCCGAGTTTGAAGGCACCTGGCACCTAAAAACATACTACATCCCCGATCAATACGCATAAAAAGGGTAGCAAAGACGTGTGCACAGCGGCATGAGTAAAAATTTCGTTTATGCCATTTATGCAATTTTTACGTATCGCTAGCTGAGAGTTAAAAGGTGCTAAGTACCTACATTTTAACAAATTTTACAGGAGTGGGAAAAACTTCTTATAGCCATTTTCTTCAAGTACTTCGCAAAGCTTTGATTACAGCGCGAGTCTATACGAATTAGAGCGATGTGATCTTTATTAAGAGATTTCGTGTTATTTTGACCTTATCGGATTTTTGGTGGCTCATTTGGACTTTTTAAATTTGCCTTTCATTGAATATAAATAAACGATCAAAAATAAAGTAGCTTAATACTTTTCGAAATGGTGCATTTTTAATTTCTCTTGCTCCCTACATTAAAATATGATCTTTCATGAAAAGTGGTCTTAGAAACTTTTTACGCTAAGCTAGCGATATGCACTGCTCAAATGTCATATAACAGGACTTATCAAAGTAAGCCTAGTCTGACGCATCCGCCGGACAAGCCTTTGGAGTTTTTTGCGGACCCTCCATGACCACCAACAGCCAAATGGTCTACGCACAATGTTTTGACTCAATAAATATTTTTGTTTATAAACGTACATGCCAACACTCTGGTTTTCCCTCTCACTGAGTTAATCAGCGCCAATGTTGCCAGATTCACAGTTTTAGCAGTAAATTTCAGTTTTTTAGACAAGCTTACAGGTTTCAATTGCCTCCTAGTTAGTATAAAATACAATCTTCTCACGAAATTTCCGATTTCAAACGAATGATTTCCATTCCAGTCGCCAAAGCAAATGTAGAAGGAATATTTTCCCAAATCAATTTGAATAAAACTAGAATAAACTGGAAATTCCAAAACTCTGTGGTATTTAAGGAAGTAAATATTTCCTAAAAACAAAATGCTTCAGTAGCTACCTAATTAAATGCTCAAAATAATATAGAAAGCTATTTACGAAAAATAATTAAACTTTATTTCATTAAAATAAAATGTGATTTAAATATTTCATTTTACAAAGTAAATTTTTGTGTAGTTACGTATTATATTAAACAGGTTAGGTCTGTTTGTTTAGTGCACTGGAGTACCCTAGTGCAGTAAAAGAGGCCTTTTATGCTATTTTATTTTAAATGAATATTTTTGTGTCATAAAATTAAAAAGACGTATTTTTTAAGAGCTCCTGCAGTTTTTTTTTTTATCGAAAATACCGACTTTTTGGAAATTAACGGTTTTTGCAAAAAGAAAATCTGGCAACACTGATCAGCGTACTCTTACCAACTGAATATGCAAAAACTGTCTGTAGGGGGGACTTAAAATCAGCAAGCACATAACCTACTGTCTTTGTGAGCAATGGGACCTGATTGAAATGATCCTAAACTAAAAAAAAACATCGAATGAATATTTGATAAAAAAAAGTTTGCTAAAATCAGGTTTCTACTATCTGTTAGTGCTAAAATCAGGTTTTGGCTGAACTATAAATAAAAACAGCCATCCACATAACTGAAAAGTATTAAAAAAGTTTTGCAAATTCTCAAGAAAAATTTTTTCAAATGCGCTTTAAGCTTAAAGTTGGTAAAAATACGCAGCAGGTAATTTATAAATAACTGCTTTAAAATTATTAAAATAATATTTATACCATTACAATTTTAGGAGCAAAATATATTTGAGATAAAGTATACAAAATTTGAGAGTTAATTTTATATCCCAATTCGGGATCGGTGACAAAAATTTTTTTACTGTCAAATTTAAACTTTTAACTTTTTCATATATATGAAATTTTAGTGTGGGAAATTGGGTTAAAATCGCTTAAACTTCATTTTAATATTTCTAGACAAATATTTATAATTCAATGCCGTATAGCTGTAAAAATCAAACTTTATTATAAAACTAAATATATTTTGTAATTTTTGAAAATTTTGCTCTTTAAAACCATGTTTAACAATCTGAAAGCTGATTTTAAAATTTCATAAGACCTGCAGGGGAATTGAGTAAATTGCTAAGCTAAATTTTCGTGGCGAAATACTCTAAATGAAAATCAGGGGCGCCTAAAAGTATACAACACGGAAAAGTAACAGATGCAATTTGTAATCAGCCAAATCTGGCAGTCTGGGGAGCATGTAGCTAGATGTTGCATGTTGTTAGGCGCGCCTGCTTTTGTTTTGGAGATGTTTAGCGTTTTAAATTAGCGATAGCGAATGTTGAAGTCCGGCCGCAGATTTTAAGATCAATTTCAATCAATTTCTCATTGTCTGTCGTTGATCGATTGCTTTTAAAAACCACTTAAACTTGTTAAACTTGTTTTTGATTTGTCCACGAAAATGTGGGAACTAGTTGATTCATATTTTCTCATACAGGGAATAAAAAAATTTTTTCGTTCGCGTCGGTAATCGCATTTGCGGAATGAGTGCAATTCTCTACCGGCTCATAAGGTCTTACATATAAGGTGGTAAGCCGAAATAATAACAGCCTTTGGAAAATATTTGTGGTAAAATACAAACGAGCATGGTTTTCAGTGAAAGAAGCAGAACTCGAAGCGAGAAAGAAAATTCCATTTAAACTTTCACATTTGAGTAAAGTTTCGAGATTTTGAAGGTTATCAAAATAATTAATACAATATATTTTACCGTAATTTTCAATTCAACTGCCTTTTGACTGACTTTTCCATCGTCAGACCTTCCGAATACCCTTTCTTCCCTGAATTACCAAAAAGTTTTCACCTACCTTATGCAGCAGCACCGAGGCTTTCCGTTTCGATGCCATTTTAGTGGTGCCACCACCACCGCTACCACCGACACCGGTTGACGACGCTGCACGTGTCGACTGTTTTGGTGTTTTTCTCGGATTCTTCGGAATTTTGGATATTTTTAATGCGTTGAACGCCGGCTTTGGACTACAGGAAATTCCGATGAACGAAAATCAAAAGCAACGGCTTCGCTTTGATGTGTTGACGACAAGCGATTTAAGAAGCGATTAACTAAACGCAGCTGCGACATACAATTCTGCTTAGCTGTTTGTTTTACTTCTTTTTTTTTGATTTGAAATCCTTTGGTCTTATCAATAAAGCCTTGAATATATGTATATTTTTTAGCACCGGTCACTGAGCGCTGCAGTTAGTGAAATATTTTTTGAGGCTTTCAGCATATAAATTCGTAAGGTCTGCACTTTGTGAAATATATTCTCGCAAGATGTGGTTCGATTTTTAGCAAAATTTTGAACTTTTTCACTGTTTCACAATTTTTTTTTTTCGAAACAAAGTTTTCGAAAACTCGCAAAGCACCCGAACCGTTGGGATCCACTTTGTGGTCACTTATGGTTTCTAAGACAATCACAAACACGCAGAGTAATCTTTATCGCTATTCTTCTGTTTCAATCTCTAATCTCTATTTTTTCTTTTCTTACTGCTTTTCTCCGTTTCTTTATTTCTTTCCACTTTTCATATTATTTAATTATCGTATTGTAATCCGCTATTCCACGTTTTCTGTTCACCTCGCATACGGCTTCTTGGGCTTCGACTAGACCTAACGCCACGGATAACAACTGCTGACTGACCAAAACAGAAACATGCAATAGAGTTTTAACTTTTGATAAAACGGAATATTCCGCCGTCACAGCCGCACCACACCGCAGCGCAACGCTTTTGGCTACACCCCAACCCAATTGACTAAATTTGGGCGATATATGGCAAGTAGATGCGGTGTTTGTTGCCTCCCCCTGCACGCGAAAAAGGAAGAAGCGAAAGGACATAGCAGAAAGAGACGACCAGACGTAATGGGCATGCGCACAGAGTGGGCGCGCGCGTCGAAACGTGCGACAGGCGGCCTCGAGAGAGAGTGAGTGTTGCCACGGACTCCGCACCGTTGGGATTTTCAACGGTGGGTGTGTGTGTGTGTGTGTGTGTGTGTGTGTGCGTGCGCGTGTAGAAGGACGCAAAAGCAAATTCGCGATAAGGCGGATGTGTGCGTGACGTCGAAGAATGAGAAATGCATAAGAGAATTGGCAAAAAAATGTGCAACAATGAATGAAGTAGGCTGGTCGAGCGCGCCAAGTGGTTGTAAACATTGCGCTTGACGGCCGGTGTAGAGGATGCGCTGTGCAGGGCGAGTGCCATGCCGAGTGACAGCACAGACGGGCGGGCGCACAATGTGCCGGGGTAGGTAAGTATAGCAGGACAAAAACACAGAAACGTCGATAACGGCGGCAAAATGTCAAAGTGACGGACGACGAAGTGAAGTGAAGTTAAATGAAATTTGCTAACCAAACGAATAGATGACTGACGGACAGACGAAAGGACGAATGGAGAAATGAACAAAGCGGTGGTGCGTGCGACTAAGCGACGGTAAAGTATAGATTTTTGGCTGAAAATGCAGACAGCAATGAGCCGACGTAGGTAAGTCGCGCAGCTCGCGGGGTTCAACTAACCAACGATTGCTTGGCTTAGGGTAGGTACGCTAGGCGCGACGAAATGACTGCGAGCTGCATGTTTGGGCCGGGAAGTAGTATGTCGGATCGTCGTTAGCAGCGCGTCAATGCCAGCGCCACAGTCGTGGCTGAAGAAGTGAGTGGCTGGGGCGACTGAACGACTGCCGATGGCAACGAAACAGCTGAGCTGAGTGTGTTGAGCGCGTGTACTTTTCGAATGGCTGATGAGGTTTGGCGCGACTTTAGTGGAGTGA
Organism: Rhagoletis zephyria; assembly: GCF_001687245.7. Lineage (NCBI taxonomy): Eukaryota > Metazoa > Arthropoda > Insecta > Diptera > Tephritidae > Rhagoletis > Rhagoletis zephyria. The sequence continues at coordinate 23,659 of NW_016162310.1, read as the reverse complement.
AGTGAAATGGAGTGGAGTGGAGAGGACAGGAGTGGAGTATGGGGAGAAAAACAATTGGGAGCATACGTGTGATGGATGAGGCAGTGAAATGGTAAAATGGGAACACGGACGGTTCCCGACTCATTGTGAAGGCAACTTTGGTGATTTTGAACTGTATGTGGAAATGGCGCGATGGTGGTCGTAATGACAGACGGGGACGGTTGGCGTAGTTAGGGCGAGTTGATTACACTGACTGGGGAATTAGGAGGGTTGGATTAAATGCGCGCAGCGGAGGTTTGCTAATGGAAGGAGGCAGAAAATGAACGATGTCGGCGCAGTGGGTAGAATATAGCCCTTATAAGCGGAAGCAAGCAGCAATTGCAACAACAAAGGTAATGCGTGTCAGCTGCGTATATGTCGGCGGGCGCATTCGGACCGCTTGAAAAAGTAGGAAAAATGGGCATAAAAAATGAACACAAAAATATGGCGACTGAGGCCGATGTCGGCATTTCGGATACGAAAAAAGAATGGGAAAAGGCTGTTGTTGGTGTTTTTGCGACGTCGAGCAGCAGACAGCAGGCGATGGGAAAGCATTGTTGTCACATGGCANAGCGGAGGTTTGCTAATGGAAGGAGGCAGAAAATGAACGATGTCGGCGCAATGGATAGAACATAGCCCTTATAAGCGGAAGCAAGCAGCAATTGCAACAACAAAGGTAATGCGTGACAGCTGCGTATATGTCGGCGGGCGCATTCGGACCGCTTGAAAAAGTAGGAAAAATGGGCATAAAAAATTAACACAAAAATATGGCGACTGAGGCCGATGTCGGCATTTCGGATACGAAAAAAGAATGGAAAAAGGCTGTTGTTGGTGTTTTTGCGACGTCGAGCAGCAGACAGCAGGCAATGGGAAAGCATTGTTGTCACATGGCATGGTGGTGGTAGAAGGTGGCAAAGCTTTTTTTCTTTTTTAGCAAATTTGAGTTTTGAAAACGGCACCACTGATGAGTAAAGGATTGCATGCGTGATAAGCGAAAGGGCAGAGCATAGGCAGAATGTGAATGATAGCAATGGGAAAGACGCTGACAATGGTGGTAGGGGCGGGCGAATTTTAAATGAAAATAAAATTGGAAAAGTAAAATAGAAAAAATAAATAAATTTGAGTTAGCGTGAGTGCGGAGCAATTGAGTCAGCAGCAGAGGTGTGGCAGCGCGGCAAACAAACGTTGGTTAATACGAATAGTTAGTCGTCGCCGACGGCTGGACGTTAACGGCGCCAGCTTCACGCAGCATACGCANCGGACCGCTTGAAAAAGTAGGAAAAATGGGCATAAAAAATTAACACAAAAATATGGCGACTGAGGCCGATGTCGGCATTTCGGATACGAAAAAAGAATGGAAAAAGGCTGTTGTTGGTGTTTTTGCGACGTCGAGCAGCAGACAGCAGGCAATGGGAAAGCATTGTTGTCACATGGCGTGGTGGTGGTAGAAGGTGGCAAAGCTTTTTTTCTTTTTTAGCAAATTTGAGTTTTGAAAACGGCACCACTGATGAGTAAAGGATTGCATGCGTGATAAGCGAAAGGGCAGAGCATAGGCAGAATGTGAATGATAGCAATGGGAAAGACGCTGACAATGGTGGTAGGGGCGGGCGAATTTTAAATGAAAATAAAATTGGAAAAGTAAAATAGAAAAAATAAATAAATTTGAGTTAGCGTGAGTGCGGAGCAATTGAGTCAGCAGCAGAGGTGTGGNTGGTGGTGGTAGAAGGTGGCAAAGCTTTTTTTCTTTTTTAGCAAATTTGAGTTTTGAAAACGGCACCACTGATGAGTAAAGGATTGCATGCGTGATAAGCGAAAGGGCAGAGCATAGGCAGAATGTGAATGATAGCAATGGGAAAGACGCTGACAATGGTGGTAGGGGCGGGCGAATTTTAAATGAAAATAAAATTGGAAAAGTAAAATAGAAAAAATAAATAAATTTGAGTTAGCGTGAGTGCGGAGCAATTGAGTCAGCAGCAGAGGTTTGGCAGCGCGGCAAACAAACGTTGGTTAATACGAGTAGTTAGTCGTCGCCGACGGCTGGACGTTAACGGCGCCAGCTTCACGCAGCATACGCGNAATGTGAATGATAGCAATGGGAAAGACGCTGACAATGGTGGTAGGGGCGGGCGAATTTTAAATGAAAATAAAATTGGAAAAGTAAAATAGAAAAAATAAATAAATTTGAGTTAGCGTGAGTGCGGAGCAATTGAGTCAGCAGCAGAGGTGTGGCAGCGCGGCAAACAAACGTTGGTTAATACGAATAGTTAGTCGTCGCCGACGGCTGGACGTTAACGGCGCCAGCTTCACGCAGCATACGCAACTGGCTGAATGTGTCAACGCAAGGAGGCATTGCCAAGCCTGAAGTGGTTAGCGTTGATGATGAACATGGCGATGATGCTGATTTTGATAATGATAATGATCACGAAACATGCCAAACACTGCACGTGCTGCCTGCCGCTTTCTAGTTGTTGTTGCCGTTGTTACCCCCGACTTAGTAGTGCTCTTTGTTATTTTGTTGCTGCTGATTTTTGTACGCTCCAATTCGTTACATAGGAATGGGTCAAGAGCGCGTCAGGCCGTTGAGTTGTTGAGACGCGTCGCAACAATTCGACAGTAAAAACAGGCGCATACTAGTCAACGTTGCATATGTGCATGCCGCATAAGGTGGGTGGGTGGTAGGCTAAAATCCGAGGTTGCTATTTGAAAAATTATCCGTTTTTCGCTTGGGTTTTTTGCATTTCATTTCTAGTTGTTGTTGTTGGTGTTGTTGTTGTTGTTGTTGCCAATGTTGGTAATGCAATCGGCTGACCACTGCATTTCAATTGCATTTTGGCTAGCAGCACAGTTAGTGGGAGGTCGAGTAGAGATTCGCGTTTGCGGGCGGTCAGGGTGGCGTCGAATAGACAGAGAGCAATGGCGTTGCATGCAACATTACGCTGAGCAGAGCGTCTACTATTGGCGTATAAAGCATAGAGTAACGTTGCTAAATTGAGTTTTTGTGTTTGGCGTTGCATATAAATACATACATACATACATATGGCGCTTGGCTAACACCTGTGTGAACACATACATACATATGTTCATATGTACATACACACACAAATATGTATGCTAAAGTATGCGTGATGTTTTAATTTTTTATTTTAGTCTTTTTTAATTCATTTAAGTTTTGGTGTATTGTATTTTTAGATTCTTCTTCATTTAAAAATGATTTTCGCGATAAAAAATTTCTTCGAATTATTTTGTGGTGTCCCCAAGCTCAATGTTCAGAAAGGCGCTAAATTGTGAATGGCCGTCGGCATGTTGAACATAAAAATATGCCTTGCTGCATGCCGAGTTCAATATTCAATATTTTACAGTCCAATTGTCCGAGAGATGGGCATAACTTCAAAAAGGATGTCTAAGTTATACTCCGGCTTCTCTAAGATGTACCAAAAGCGGCAAAAAGTCCTCGAATTTACCTTTCATTGATATTCTATGTCCAAAAATGACCGAGACCAGGCTCTCCATTGACATGCGATGAAGTGTACTTAGAAGAAGTACAATTATCTTAAAACTAGACCAGTGAAACTCAAAACATAGCACGCAGGCAGCGAATTTGAAGCTTAAGGCGGTGGAAAAATCAAAACACTCAGGCATAAATGCTCATTCTTCAAAAAACCTACATCGAGATGTATTGATATTGGAAGAAAGAGGATATTATTATCTTTTATAAGATCGAATACTCTGACAAATGAAAGATAGGGGGCAAGATAACATATGTAGTTCGAAAGACTTATGTCATTCTAGCACAAAAGTATTAGAAAACAAAGCTCTCTAATTCCCCACTCGAGGTGAAAATCTATTTTTTGAGAGAAAGCAGTTGTTTAGCTCGCGTCGCTCCAATAAACGCAATGGCTCTGTGAGCAAAGCACAAGCGTGCCATTCGACAGATCCGAGTTAAGTCCTCGAGCAGAAGAATTTTATTTATCTTTAAATTATTATTTGTTTCTTTTTAATTTAATTTTGTTATAATTTTTAGATTTTATTGTTTTTGAAAGAAATATATATTTTTTTATTTAATTTAATTTTTAGAAAGATATTTTAGGTATTTTTTTCTTAATTTACTTTTCCTTAAATTTTTAGATGTTATTGGTTTAATTGAAGAGTATTTGTTTTATTGCATTTCATTTTTAGGATATTATTTTTTAATGCATTATACTTTTATATATTTTTTAAATTGTATTAAATTTTTGTGTTCTATTTTTTCCCCCTTTTATAATTTAATTTTTAGATTTTATTGTTTAAAAAAGAAAAAATTTTGTTTATATAATTTTTAAAAATACTTTTGTTTAATTTTGCTTTGTTTTGATTTTATTTTACTTTCTTTTCTACTTTAATCTTCTTTTATTTATTAGTTTTTATTGTTTAAAAGGGAAAAACATATATTTATTAAATTCAATTAAATTTAAAACACTTCGTGCTAAAAGGCTAAGACCTCCTCGTTAGCAGATCTGAGAACTCTATTTAGGAATAGAGTGTGCAAAAATGCTAGGCTAAGGGCTTAGTGAAAGCCGGAAAAAAGAGAGAAAGTATTCTGTATCGACATCCTTCCGAAAAGAGACACATATTTATTAAGTTCCGGATGATACCTACTTGGAGTGGGCAACGGGATTAACCCAGCTCTCGATCAGCTATTTGACAGGTGTTGAAGCTGTAACAATAGTCTTTGGGTATATTTTTTCACGAAGTTCTCCTTCGACCAGGCAGTGTCTGCAAAATTTGGACAAAGGAGAGGCTCTGATTCCATGAAGTGAGTCGAACAACCACCATTCTCCAATTCATTCGCCAGTTTGTTACCCTGAAAGCCACCGTTTTCTGACTTCTGGCCGAATTTATGCCCAACTTATATTCCAGTCGCGTTTTGAGATTGTGTGCACGATTTCCAAGTCACGTGCAAGGGGTCTTCTGACATTTACTTTTGATTCCATTTCCATGTTCGAGCACTCTACCATGAACACTTTCAGAGATATGCAGTGTGAAAAACTCAGAAATACACTCGGAGATTTGCCATTGCCTGCCGAGGGACGACCGCTGTTAAGAAAAAACCTTTTTTCTATATTTTTTGCGACGTTGCTTTGACCAGGTCTTGAACCCAGGCATTGCGGAGTGAAAACGCGCACTGCTTACCACTACACCACAGCGGCCGACCTGCTTACCACTACACTATAGCGGCCGACAATATATATTAGATGTGTTCGATTTTTATATATTAGATGTTCTTTATTAAGAGCAATATAAAACCCTTATAAGAGTACAGTCTACGAGTAGAGTCTAAGAAAACCTTTATAAAAGCGATTGCATAGACAGGAATATGTAATGGTAAGAATGGCTCATATACAGTGGTAAAAAAATAAATAGGTACACGATATTTTAACAAATTTTTCCTATTTGTCTTTTGTTATTCTAATATTTCTTATTTTTTTTATAAAAACTTTGCGCAAATATTATAAAAATTCTGCGAAATTGCTTCCAAATTTTCAACTTTTTAATCAGAGTATGCATTCTTATAGCCCATTAAATTTTAGTAGAATAAAGTGCTAGTTTGATAATTTTTATTCTCTATTTATTACGCACTTCTTTCCACACAAAAGAAAAAATTGTCGAAAATACTTGCCAAAAATCAACGAAAATTTTTAGCGACTTAAAACTTATACACTTCATTCTATTAACATTTAATGGACTACAAAACTGAATACTCAGAAAAATTCTAAAAAATCTGATTAAGAAGTTGAAAATGTAGATGCAAGTTTGCAGAATTTCATAATTTTTGCACAAAATTAGAAATATGAATTTATATGTTTTTTGTTAAATAATGGGCTACACGTTTATAAAAAATAATAAATATTAAATAAACAAAAGACAAATTGGAAAGTTTGTTAAAATATCGTGTCCCTATTTATGTTTCCACCACTGTATGTTTGAAAAATTACACACAATTCACGTTTTCTAATAAATAGATTGATGCTTACACTTTTAGGTTGTTCACACTTGCCTGGTTATCAGGTTATTTGGTTAAAAATTATAATTCTGTAGTGTATGTTATTGTTGTAGCCTGAATAGAAAATATAACCACATAATCAGATAACCTGATAACCACGTAAGTGTGAACAACCCAAATATTTTAGTGTTTGCCAACAAGTGCTACGTTAAACTATTTAAGAAATTTTAAGTCATCGTACGCCAAGTACATATATGGCATAGAAGTGGGTTCACGATAAACTCTGATAATGCTGGCTCTAAGCTTTTGGCTGCCATTCACCTGAGAGAAGCCAGATGTGATTCTTGTGCGTAGGGTTGAAATCGCAGCTCACAACGTCCGGATATTGTTATTGACTTATCCTCTGGGTAGCGACCAAATACCAGTTTGGTAAAATGTGAGAAAGCGTAAAACTTCGCGGGCGCTAGGTTTGAACCGCGCCACGTTCAAACCCCGCGAAATGAAAAAAAAGACAAAGCCTCGGATGAGACCCTCTTTTTTTTTTGATGACGACCACAGAAAACGTATAAAGGACTACGATTTGAGGCTATGCACCTGGAATATCCAGACCCTTAATGGGGAAGGTACCTCTGGCCGGCTGGCTAGTGTCCACGGGAATACTAAGGCTGACATCACCGTCATCCAAGAAATACGATAGACGGGGTACGGCAAGGAAGCCGCACATTAAGTCAGTGTTAGACTTGCGGTAGGAGCGAGACCCCGTCGCCGAGTACTGGACTTCACACCAGTGGATGAACGTCCCATTCGCCGACGGGAGAGAACGACGATCCGGCCATGTGTCTCTTCTATAAGTGCTTGGGGCGTGCATATGAGTGCTCTCCCCGGCACGATATAAAAATCGTGCTTGGCGATTTCAATGTCAAGGTGGGTAAGGAAGTGATCTTTGGCGCCACTGTCGGAAAATTCAGCCTCCGCTACGAAACGAGCGATAACAGACGGAGGCTGATCGACTTCGTCGGGGACCGAAACATGGTAATATGTAGTACTAGATTCTAACATAAAAAGATCCATGAAGCTACATGGATGTCTTCAGATCGAAAAACGAAAAACCAAATCTACCATGTTGCTATAGACGGAAGATGTGCCAAGAAGCTGCAGAGAAAAATGATGCCGCCTACAGAGCCACGCTGAGATCGGGCGCAAAGCGATCCATGTGGGGCCGTTTAGGGAAATAAGAAGAGAGAGGCCGGAATACGTGAGCGGAGAAGGGCTTGAAAAGCTGGCCGACAAGAAAAACGTCCGAAAATTTTACCAGAGAGTTATGCGACTTGCGTAAGGTTTCAAGACCCGGGCGAACTCCCATAAGAGCAACCATGGATACCTAGATACCGATGTTCAGAATGTACTTAAATTATGGAGGGAAAACTTTTTTTACCCTATTGAACAGCAATAGCACTGAAAGTAGTGGAGAAGACGAAAACGAGCCCTCATTCGATTACAATGGAGTCGCTGACTATGACGAGGTACGAGTAGCGATTACATGGATGTAAATCAACAAATCTGCTGGAGCTGACGGCCTGCCGCCTGCTGATGAGGTACATGCATCCGTAGATCAGGTATACATACAGTCAGTTGGCACAGAAGACAAATGACTGGCGTACTGTTTTGGACTCGGCCAAAATCGTTTAGGTTACAGCGCCAATAAAGAAGAACAGTTATCGAGAAGAAGAAATAACTGGCGTGGTATATTGAGTATGACAAAAGTATGCCTAGCTTTGAACCTATACAAATTATTTGGTGAATAGGGTAAAAAAGCGGAAAATGCTTGAAATAAAAAACAGCTATCACCAAATTCAATCACCAATTAACTAAATGCTTCGTATGTGACTTTACTGCTGTTGCAATAACTTAATAGCTTTCTTACAGCTTCATATCGGAAATACTCAGTAACATAAAAAAAGTAAGTGCGCCTGGGCCACACTAGAGAAGTGAAACTTGCGCTACAGATCTGTTTTGTCTCATAACCAATATACATGTATGTACATATGTATACATACATACATCTGCTTTTGCTTAAGGTTATAAGGTTATATTTATTGTCTTTTTTCTATCTAAATCCCTACCTCTACCCCCGCTCGTTCTAATTACATTTATGTTATTCTGTTTTCCTTTATCTTAATTTTTATCTTTATACCTTATCGATAACAAAACCGATAGTAACATTGAACAAAATATCGATAACAAAACCGATAAAAATATCGATAACAAAATCGATGGAAAATTCTATAAAAATTTCGATAGCAAAATCGATAATAATATTGGTATCAAAATCGATTAGAAAATTAATGAAAACATCGATAAAAATATCGATAACAAAATCGATAAACATTTCGTTAACAAAATCTATATATCATGGTTAAATTATCTATCACGAAATCGATAAAAATATCAATATCGAAATTGTTAAAAATATTGATAAAAATATCGATTATCATATCGATAAGTTCTGAAAATATCTACAGTAATGTCGATAACAATATAGATAAAAATATGGATAATTAAATTGATAAAATTATCGATAACTAAACCGATAAAAATATCGATTTTTATATCGACAAGTCCCGAGAATCTCTAAAATCTCGAAATAGTTCCCAGATTAAGTCTCAGTGTCTCTATCTATATCCTTTTATCTATAGTTACTTTTATTTTAATCTTTCACCCTCTATATTAATCTTTATTTTTATCGGTATCCTCATCCTCATGTTTTTCTTTATATTTATCTTTGTTTTTACTTTTATGTTTATCATTTTATTCATCTACATATTCCTCTTCACCTTTGCCCTTATAAGTAAAGTCCTTTGTCTTAATTTTTGCCTTTATCTTTACGCATCTTTGTTTTTGTTTTTGCCTTTGCCTTTTCTTTATCTACATATGTACGTACTCTCCTTTACTTTCATTCTTGTATTGGTCTTTTTCTAAGTGTTAAGGAAGTTTCGCTTCAAAAATATTTCACTTGTATACCGCCGCCAACCTTATTCTAGAATGATCGCTTTTAAAAATGCATTGGCAAATCTTTGGTACATTTCTGGCAAAAATAAATTTTCCACAACTAAATTAAAACGAGAATTTTCAATTGTAGGAAACACTAATTCCAGCTAAGCTCCAAATACCCTTTTGAAAACCAGCGGGGAATTCCCGATCCGCTTCCTTACCAGTGATCATTACCAAAAATTTCCTGTTAAAAGCAGTCAAATTAATTTGGCCTTTTAAAACCTAAGCCTACACTAAGGCGCATAAGCATGTGCTCGGAAAACCTAAAGCTCAGTTTGTGGTAGATCAGTTACGTGGTCTATTAATTAAAAATTCTGTATAATGAAAGACAGACACCCGACATACGAAATGGGGCCACCAATACAGGCAAGCCAACAGAAAAAAAAAATAAAAATAGCACACACATGCACACACACTGCCGTAGTAGCAGGCATGGTCAAGTATTTTGTGTCCCACTCACTCGGCATAAAGCTATCTCGTTTCGTGATTTGTTGTACCTTTAGGCTCCTCCCTCGATAATGCTTTAGCCGCAACAAGCAACGAGCGGCCAAAGTGCAGTGCGGCCTGCCAAACACTCAGCAGTGCGTATGTGCCCCATCCATCCATTCATCCATGTATGCCTCTATCTATATTTGTGCATATGCAAGTTTGTATATACATGTATGTACCAATTTGTGGCTAAATGCTTAGGTTCGAGTGCGTTTTGAATGTGTTTCCTGTTTTTTTTTTTCGTATGCCTGTCTTTTTTTGTTTTGGTTTTTATTTAAACTTTTTGCGCTGTTTTTAATGTTCACTCAATTATTTGCTTATTTTGTTTATCTGAGTTGTTGTTGTTTTTTGTTGTTGTCATGCCAAACGAAGCGCTAACTCGAATGACTGGGCGGCGAGCAATTCTGTGCCCATTGCAGTCAATTGGATGCGCGTGCGAGTGTGTGCCAGTTTTTATGTGTTGTGCGTGTTTGTGTGCATTTGTTTGCGCTGCACTTCAACTATTACACATGAGCTTAGGTGTTTTAACATTTTTGTATATGTATCTACCTACTATTTTTTATGTGCCCAATTCACTTTGTTTGCTCGTTGCCACCAATGTTGCGCATACGCCCCGGCCACTGGCATGTCGCCCCGGTGGCTCACCTTGTGAATTCGACTTTTTAATTGTGCAAATGCTTTTTCATTCATTGCATTAGCCCCTCCACTCCACTCCTCTCCTCTCCTCTCCTCTCCTCTCCTCTCCTCTCCTCTCCTCTCTTATCCACTCCTCCACCTGCACATTGAGCTCTAGCGCCAGCTTGCAGGCAGAAATTTTTTACACAGATTGCACATCAAATGAGTTGTTTGTTGTTGGTGTCCATTGCCGCACTACCATCTACACTCATTACAAACACACACACACACTCACACACACACACATACACCCATTCATTGCCTTAGCACTTTTCCAGTCCTGCTATTGCGTATTTGTCGATCAGCCATAAAATGTGCGAACAAATTGTGTGCGCAGTTTGTGTTCGTGCCCATACTTTTATCAAAAAATACATACATATGTATGTATGCAGATGTGTGAGTGTGAATGTGAATGTGTTAGTAAATGTAAGTTAGTCAGTGTGTTTGCATTCAGTTTCGATGCCCTTTATTATTTATTATGCTTACATGTGTATGCTTCCATTGTGTGCTTGGGCGATGGCTGTGCGTTCGTTGGTGTGTGTGTGTTGGTACGTATGTATTTGTGTTACAAAACCTGATCATAAACCAACTCCTAACCTACACCAATGCTAGTTGCCAGTGCCAATCTGGGGTAAGGCATCATAAGTCTATGCGCGTATACGTTTTTGTATTTTCGCATTTTTGTGTTTGCCTTTTTTCGGCTTTGCATTTCGCGTTGCAAAAATGCATACAAACAGTTTTCAAATTATTTACCCAGTAAGCGGGAATAATAAAACAATATTTCATAGTATATACGATTTGTTTGACATCATCGGGCGGAGAGATCAAGGCAACTGTTGAAGTGATGGCTCTGACATTGGTCTCGAATTGCCTTCTAAGCTGCTACATTTTACTTTACATGTGTTGCTACAGTTGCAGCAGAGCACGGTGGTGGATGCATGGCTGCGGGGTACCCGGTTCGTTGTATATGGACGCCCGATATCGGCAGACTTCTAGATCAATTTAATTTGCCGTAGGTTCAGAATTACTTCAATGGCGCTTATAAATTATCTATCTTGGAGCTCATTCGAGCCAGTGGAATGCGTACTGCAACCTTAGGCGGCGCCTATGACCTTGCACTTGAAGACGCGAAGAAGTTGGCCTCGAAGTCCGCAAGACTTCCATAACCTATCCACCTTGCAGGCATGCCAGAGTAGGCATCACTAAGAGTCAAATCGGTTCATCCATTAGGCTCAACCGCAAGTGTTCTAGGTTAGAAAGTCACTTCGGATCTCGATCGGTGTGAGCTCTGCTGACTCTGGGCTGACCGTAGCCCACACTTTGGTACAAAGTGCCACTTGGACTAAAACATCATTGTTCGAAAATTTTACCTCCAGTAGCAGGGTCTCTGTGAGTCATAGATAGTAAAAAGTTTAAGAAAGGGATCGTAAGATTGACAAAAAAGGTTCAAATTCCGTTTGGTTGGGAAAACCCGATGTTCTGGAGGGAATTGGACTTATTTGAAACTTTCATTAATCTCTTAAATAGCACTGATATTCGATTATTCATCCAATCAGTGATAACTTACTACGTCTTCATATGTATCGGAAAGGTCTAGCCCAAAAGTCCCTTGTGTTGACATAATTGGGTTGGTGAGCCGCGTAGATAAACGAAGTAGATCTGGTGATCGAGTAGCACTTTGCGCAGTGTAAATTATGTTGTCATTCACGTAATTGGGTTTCTGTTTGAACACGAGTTGGTAGCCCCAATATCGGAGCTGAAAATAATAAATGTGGTTCATGCTCGCCGAATCTTAGAATAGCAAAATATTTCCCTATATAAACTTATGACTTCTGGATAGCTTGGAGAATATAGAAAACGTGGTAGGATGAGTTGAGGTGGAAAAATATTAGTTGGGGGTAATTTGAGTGAAGTGCGGTGGGGTGAATTGCGTTGAGATGAAATGAGGTGAGTTGGCGTGGGGTGAGTTAGGGTGAAGTGAGGTGATTTAAAGTTAGCTGCGGTGAGTTGAGATGAAATGCGTTGAGCAAACCAGACAGAACATAACATAACATAACATAACATAATATAACATAGCATAACATAACATAACATAACACTACATAACATTACATAACATTACTTAACATTACATAACATAACATAACATAACATAACATGACCTAGCATATATCATTCTTTAGTTTTGTCTTTTTTTTTTGTCTCTATATTTATCTCTGTCTTCATCTCTATCTCTATCTTTGTTTCTATTGCTTTTTTATCTGTATTTTCTTCATATACATATTCAGAGCGCACTGCCCTCTTAAGCGCTACGCGAACAAAACAAAACTTGTTCAAAAAAGAAATTGCAACACAAAAATGTCTGCTGGGCATCCAAATCGTTGCACCAACTACCAATCGGCATGCCATGTGACCCATCCTGGAAATCTGCGCAGGCATTTGGGGAGTAGGTAATAGTGTCATACACTGCTGCATGCACTGCTTAGTTTCGCATGTATGCATAAAACTGCATTCTGCATTCTGCATTTGCGATTGCATATGCAAGTGAGCACGCGTGTGATTGAGTGTAACTGTTACCGAACACCGATAAAAATATTCATAGGTACATAGATGTGTATGTACGAAAGTGTTGGCTCGTTTCACGCCTACTAACTTTTTTGTGTTATGCCGCGTTGCAGCAGCAGCAGCTGGGGGCACCAGGATGACTGGGGCTGTAATGGCAGGCAGCGCCTACAAAGCTCTCTAATTGTGCGAATTGGACGAGTACATGCGGAGTGTGGGTGTGTGTGTTATCAGCCAGCTGACTGTATGAGTATTAGTGCACGCATTAAATGCGCGCTGGAAAAAAAAAACAAAAAACAAAAACCAAAAAACAACAAGTAGAAAAAACGAAAAATGGAAAAAGCGAAAAACGAAAAACAACGAATGCTAATAACAACAGCAACAAAAAATAATAAATATGGTTGGACACATCACTTGGCAAATGGCATTTTAGTGCCGCTACATGCATGCGTACATGTGTGTGTGTGTGTGTGTGTGTAAGTGTGGGTGTGGGTGAGGGTGTGGGTGTGTATGAGCTTTGATGCTTTTGCAGTGAGTTTTAGTTTTACCGATATTCAAATTCCGCTAGCAGCGAATATGTGTGCGTGTGTGCGCGTAGATGTGCATTGCTGTAATTTTTTTTGGTGTAGAGACGCGCCTGCATTTGTATTTTCATATATTTGTGTTTGCTTGCTTTTGCTTTATATCAACTTTTCTACGTATGTATGTGTATGTGTGCGTGTGTTCGCCCATATTTTTACCTTTTCGACGGTGACGAGGTGCCGCTGCTGCTGCTGCTGCTGCTGCTGCTGGCAAAAAGGACGAGTGGGAAATATTTTTAATTGAATTGGGTGCACCGCAACGCATCGCCGGCACTAGGACACATTTTTCAGCGAGCCGACCACCCGCCTGATAGTACGCCAGCTGACTCCAGTTACATTCACAATTGGCCTACAATTTTTTCAACACTCAATCGGTTGGTTTGTGTGTGTGTGTGTGAGTGCGCATAATTCTGTTTTAGTTGGTCATTTATTTATTCAATTCGTTTCTATTTTTTCGATGAACCATTGCCGCCGTTGCGTCACCGCCGACGCGACGCTGTGCTGCACTTTGGCATATTTGTAGGCGCTCATGCAAGCTCTGTTGTGTGTTTAACGCGATTTTTTGTCTCTTTTCGCTTCTATGCACTGCCCGCCTTCTATGTTGTTGTTGAGCTGCTTTAGCACACACACACACACACACACACCCAGTCAAACACACTAATGCCTATTTTTATGTATATATTTGTAATTTTTTTTTGTGTTCGCCGCGCTTTTGTTGCCATGGCAAATATTTTCATGGTATTAATTTTTGATGCAAAATTTTTTTGCCCATTGCATGAGTGTTCATTATTTTTATTGTTGTTGCTCTCTAGTTGCAACCAACTAGTGCACCACTGTTGTTGTTTTTGTTGTCATTGTGCAGTTTTTCCAATGCACACGCATACGCTCGCATGCACTCAAATCGGGCTCAGCGTTCAGCTCTGTTGCAATCTCGCACCTTACCTACATATGTATATGCCTGCACCATGTCCAGGCTAATGAAAAATGTAGTTGGCCTAGGCTTTTGCCAAAGTGCATTTTTTTCCACGCACCACGCTTCCATATTGAAGTGCACTTTTTTAACACAAACAGTGCTGTTCCTAACCACTACCAGTACAGTTACTACATACCATGTGTGTTGTATACTAAATATGCGCACGCGTGCATGTGTATTAGTATTATTACCGCACACAAATGCATGCGCCTAAAACAGTTTGTTTTAAATATCACATAAAAAACTTGCTGTTGCACCGCCATTGTTGGCCAAATTTAAGGTTAAATTTAATTAGAGACTAGCAAATTTGCTGAAAAGTGTATGCACTTGATTCGATTTATTGTCAAAAATTGACTGCTGTGCTGAGTTTTCGGCTTTGAGCGTGCAGTTAAGATGGAAGTGCATGAAATTCGGAGTTCGTTAAGTAATCAGCAATTTTTTTCTATCCAAGCAATATTAGAACCTTGAACCTCTTAAAAATAAACTTTTCAGTAGTTTTCAATCGCCACAAAGCAAACGTTCATGTTCTTAAAAAATCAGTTAATTGTGGTCAGAATACAACTTGCACACCACCTTCAAAAGAGGTTCAACTCAAAAATCCGATCCAAAAATATAACTGCTTGTAGATCAAATATTGGTGCATACAAAAAAATCGACCTACTTTTTTTTGAGTCGTGCCCCGCTTGAAGATGGTGTGCGAAACTTGGGCTTAATTTAGTTCTACTATGAATGAAACCATTATTTTCTAGTTAAAAGTATACACATAGATAAATAATTTTTTTTTTCTAAATAGAAAAAAAAAATTACCCTTATATTTTGGTTAGAAAAAAAAAACTTATATCTAGAACTCCCCGTGAAATGATATAGAGGTTTTGAAAATCTATACTTTAGATCTGAGAACTCCGTTTCTCTTCAGCAAACTACCAATACTAATACCCAATTATTTATATTAGTGTTCGCCCAGCGGTTGAAATTCAACCTTTTCAATTTAGTGGGCTGAGCTGAGCCGAGTTGAGCCGAGTTGAGTTAATTTATTTGAAATGCGTTGAACAACATAACATAATATAGCCCACATAACACAACACAACACAACATAACAAAACATAACATAACAAAACATAACATTGACTTAATATGATATAACATAACATAACTTGACATAATATAACATGACATAACATAACATGATATAACATAATATGACATAACATAACATAACATAACATAAGATAACATAGCATTCAGCGCAGTCCATCGTTTTGGCCTTTGAGTCAGCAATTGCAATCAGAAACGCAAGATTTTTTCGAGGCTCTGAAATTTGCGGAAGATGCTTTGTAGGAATTTCAATACAAGCGAAAAAAAGCAGAAAATCATTTTCACGAAATTCTCGGAAATGTGAGCGAAGTATGCACTGATCGATACGAACCAAACAAAGCTTTAGAGTCGCTCATCAAACACAAATCTTTTTTTGAAAACTTTGGTGTTTTGTTGCCCAAAAATGAGTACCTACAACTTCGATAAATGCAAGAAACTTAATGAATTTTATGGAAATGTTCTGAGTTTTTCTGAAAATAAGTTTACATCGGAGGTCAAAATGTAGAGATAATGAGCGGGTGGTCAGAATTTCAAAAACGTGTTCGATGCATTTGACGTACAGCAGGACCTGACAGCATTTGGAATAAACAAATGGCGCAATTCCGTAAATGAGAGGAGCAGTTCGCGAAGTTGGTAAGTCTTGATCCAAACCGACAAGCGGTTGTAGTGTCATATAAAAAGTGGAAGAAGATTAATTCACTTCTCAAATGGCTTCTGAGCAAATTTACTAAAGTAAAGTGTCTTTTGCTCTCCTCTTTGCAAGTTGTAGCACTTTTGGAAATCTGCTCCAACTGAAAATAGTGCACTTACAGCTAAGTTTAGTGCCGCCTATATAGCACTGGGTCTAAAGAGTAACTTAACTTTATTTCACATCAGCCATCGTGCATGGCTATAACCGTTTCAATGCCAATTACAAATTCGATAGAAAAATCGATAAAAATATTGGTAGAAAAATCGATTTCAAAATCGATAAAAAGAACAATGACAAAATCGAATCGAATTCAAAATAAAGATCGATAACAAATTCGATAAAAAATTGATAAAAATATCGATAACACAGTCTATAAAAAATCGATAATTATATTGATAAAAATATCGATAACAATATCGATAACAAAATCGATAAAAAATTTCGATAACAAAATCGTTAAAAATATCGATTATTGTATCGATAAGTCCCGTGAAACCCGAAAATCTCTATCTACTCAAAAAACAGAAAAAAACTTATCAACGCTATGCTCTAGAATCTTAGATCTGAATATTACTGAACAATTGGCTATTTGTACACAAATATACTGATGTCAGCGCAGTAGTTGATTCTGTGGCGCTAAAACTATTCCAAGTATGAATTACATAATGACTTTTTTTAATTTTTTAGGAAATTTTTTCAATTGAAATTCAGTACATATAATATCAATAGTGAGAAATAATTTTCAATAAATCAACTCACTTATAGAAAGCTTACAAACGCCTCAAAATCTCAACGTACAAACGTTTATGCATCACTTGAGCAACGCTGGGCCTTTTTTCACTACTCAACTGAGAGCCGCCAAACCAGCCACTTCACATATCGCCTCATATGCTTTGGCCTGTCTTTTGTTAGCGGAACTTCTACATAAATTCTACATAAATTGTCGCCATCTAACCAACTTATGACTGACTACCCTTAATCAAGCAATAAGTGAAGGGGGCTGCGCAACGCATTAGTTGGTGGGAGAAGAGTAGGAGCAGCGCTTCGAGCTAGCCCAGAGGTTACGCACACGCGATTACAGAGCACACCCAAAACCTACTTGCAATGATCTCGAATCTTTGTTTGGCTTGCTTGATGTGCATATGTATGGATATTTGAAGAGTAGTGGCTTACACACGTATGCATATACATACATACATACATGANTTTTTTTTTTTTTTTTTTTTTGCGTTGCACCCATCATCGACGGTGTTTTGTGCCTTTCTCAGCAGGCGCGCCAATATTTTTTTATTTTATTTTCTTTATTTGTTGGTACTTTTTTGGTCTCTTTGGCCCTAATTCATAGTTTTTATTATACTTCGATGCGATAAAGTGGAAGTGAAAAGTGTGCAGTAGTTTGGATTTTTGTGGTAGTGTTTGTGATTTGCTTTTTTCCAAGCACTCAAGGTGTAATTGCTTAACAGTTTCGTGGTCCACAGACGAAAAATTTTCTGAGTATGAAAACTTTATGAAGAACGCATTTGAAGGTTTACTAACTATTTTTGACAGGCGCAATTTCAGTCTAGTTCTCTACTCCTGTCCAAAAGCAGAGAAGGCCTTCCACTTCGTCTGCTACAAGCAACGAGTACCGCATAGAATACTTTCAGGGCTGGAGTAGTTGCATTCGGTTTTGGGACATAGACTAGGCAACTACCTGAACTATTTCAATGGCTTTGTAAAGCTCACACAGTTCATCGTATTCGCCGTTACAAATGCGTAAAGGGTCATACAGTAAACTCCCATAAGCGGACACCGATGGTCACTTACTATGAGAGGTGTCCACTTATGGGAATTTCAAAAAAATATATTAAAATTCAAGTTAAAAAAATTGAAATTGTGGGTTCCTAAATTAAAATAATATGATCCTTCACTAGACAAAAACAGATTCAATGGTAAATACACTGGGACACTGAAAAGAACTCTATTTCACCCTTGTGCACTAAAAGATGAATTTTAGCCAAAACACTTAATTTTCACGAACGATGTATTTGTGTTATAAAATATGAATTATACGCTTTCGTTTTCAATAGAATTGAGTTTTGTATAATCGTCATAGAAATATTAAAAAATATTTAAATTTGTGACTAATGGGACATCTCCTTGTGACTAGTGTAAATTAGTTATGCAGGAAATAAAAGTTTCCATAAACAAAAATTACAACCTATTTTAATTTTTATAATATTTTCCCACAGGTTAATGAAATGTAGTCATTTAAAAAGTGGTTACTACTGAAATAGAGATAATTAGGGCATATTTAAATTTATGTCGTTTTGCTCTTTTCTATGGAATGACCCAAATTCCAATTTATGGCGTTTTTTTCCTACCCACAAATCTCATTGCCCGCTTCGCTCAAGCAGCAAGGAGAGGGCAATGAAAAGTCAAAATTTTTTTAAGAAAAGAAACTCTTTGAATATGCACGTACGTAATTGTGTATATTTACATATGTACATTCGCAAGAGTCAACATCTGATTGAAAAAAAAAAACAAAATTACCCACTTGTTAAGAGCTTCGCATCCGCTTATGGGGAATTTTTTTTCATAACTAGACATGTCCGTGCATAGGAGAGCAATTTGTATGAAAAAAAATAATAACAATTTTTCGTTCCCAAGAATATGTCCGCTTATCGAAGATGGCCACTTATTAGATGTCCACTATTTATAGGTACATATCTTCCGCAGAATCTTTCTCTCCAACACCTAATAGGATAAGAGAGGACGTTACTTCTAAGTTGCCTACTCAGTCCCCGGATAGCATCTGCTTGCAAGCGTTGAAGGTTCATTACAGTCTGAAAACTCCAAATGAAGTCAAAGGGAAAGAGCATCTGAGCTCAAGTGGATGGAACTGTCGATTCCATCTTGTGTCTATTTAGGATTCAAGATATTTTATTCAATGGAGAAATAGAATAGAAAACCAGCATTGAGTAATTTCTGCTCAACAGATAGTGGGATACACCTGATCCAGAGTGAAAATCAAAAAAATCGCTGTCAGAAAACGTCAGATGTATGAATTGTTAAGCAGAAAACGGCAGACTATGGGCGACCCAGCCTCGAAAATGGACGCCTAAAACCAGTGGAATACATCACCTTCTTCAAAAGTCTTTTACATGTATGTGATGTCTACTCATCGTTTGCTGTGGAAAGTAATGAAAATTTGAGAAGAAACGCAATCAAATCAAACAAAAAGAGATTAGTATGAGCGGAGGACAAATTTTGACGAAATGCTTGTCTATTTAAATGAAGTTTGCGAAGGAAAGCGTGAAATTCATTGAACTTGTCATGTGTCGGCAATGAGAAATGTACCCCAAACTACTACATCGTACGCACAATGCGTACTTAAAGGGTTGCCAGGATGAAAGCGAAGAAAGCCAAGTGTGGTAGATGCGAAAAAATTCTCTTAGAAATGGGATATGTTTGTCAAAAGCAAAGGAAAGTGGAAAACAAAAAAATTGTGCTTAGCTCATGCGACTGACAAAGCACACCACAACATGTACATATGTACATACAAGCACACACGCATACATATATGCATACACAGGCATGCCAAACTTGAAGTACAAACAAACTTTTAGCCGAAAACTTCAGCCCCCACCCATCGGAAAATTTTGGTGGTATTTATGAAGGAAATTGCTTTGAATTTCTAACCCCCAAACAGCAGCGGAGCCGCGGCGGTTAGAGTGCTTCGCCTCGAAGTGGAAAAGGGTTAGAAATGCGAGGCTTGGGATATTTTTTTGCTTGCTTTCATTGTACGAAATTAATTTCATCGTAGACGCTAAGTGACGCACCTTTTCGTCGTTTCGTGCACGCGCTAACTAACCCACACACACACAAATGCACACACAATGCGTTTCTTTTGGTTGGCTGTTCAATCGCGCGAAGGAAGCCGTGTAGCAAGCAGCTCGTTGCGCGTCGATGACTGATGAGGCCGCAGGATAAGACAAAGCGGCTATGCGCCACACTTACACCTACGCACACACACACACACACACACATACACAAACATGCAGCAGTGTCTCAGATGTGCTGCAAGCGGGTGTGAGCGCTCATAAGAATTCGTACGTACATCCTTATGTATATACATACATATGTGTGCCGACGGGTTGCGACGCGACGGCAAGTGATGGGGTTGCATCGCAACGCCGCCACTCTAACCTCAGTAGCGAGACCGCCGNAAACTTTGTATATACCAATGTACATTGTATGTGCGTGTATGTGCGGTATCGAGGGCACCTCAAAATTACCAAACATGTTATTACTATTGTTATTGCAACTATTTCCAGAGCTCTAGTCGACACACAGTTACTAACTTAATGCTCACCCATTCCACTCGAATATAGTTTTTCTTCCCTTGTACTTAGCGTTATTGCCTTGTACTCCCTTCACGCGTCAGCAACTTCATTTCTCCCACCACTACTATAGTGGAAATGCCTGTTTCTGCCACAAGGGGTGCGGTGTGGAGTACCAGCGCTATTATTACCATCACATGTGTGAGTGTATGTTTGTTGCCTTTGTTATTGTTTTGTTATTGTTAGTCTCAAAGTGAATGCATGCTTGTATACGAATGTGTATGTGATGTGAGTGCGAGTGTTCTTATTGTGTTACCACTACTATTTAGTTGTAGTCACTACTCATTAGATACATAGTTGTTGCTATTTTGCTTATTTACCTTCTGTTAATTATCTATACACACATATGGCAATTATATATTTCCTTTGTTATTCTATACTAGTAAGTTTTTTGAAAGCAGTAACAGCTAGAGTCACAGGGCTAGGCGATCGTCAGAGAAATCAAAAAGGCGAGAGACTAGTTTAAAAAATTTAAATATATTTATTTTAAATTATTATAAAGGACTTACACAGACTTCTTTAAAGAAAGCTCTTCCGGAATTTGCTGGTTTTTAATAGATTTATAACGACTATTGATTATAATTATCATTAGGACGAATTTCCACCTGCCACTAATTAAAATCTCATCAGTACTGAGTACAGTACTGAATTCAAATACGACGATCGAAAAATAGTTAACAGTTATCTACATTGACAGGCCTATTCTGAACATATGTAACTGAATATTTTGTAACCGAAAATTGTATGTACAACTGTTCCCGTTGCAACATTATTTACTGGTTATGCCCATAGCAGAATAGAGCTGCGAATATTTTCTTTTGAAAACTCGAAACTTTGTTCTGGCCGACAGAATTGTCTATTAAAATTTGATTGGCCCAGACTTTGTTAAAGCAAACCTCCAAAGACAATAACCGTGATTATACTTCACGCAGCGAAAATCTATAATCTAAAGTTGGAATTCTAAACCGCTATTGCACACATTTTGTTGCTTTTATTTCTTTTTGTCGAAAGATACTTTACCAAGACGAATTCATACAAGGTGGTGTGAGCCGAGCAGCTGAGCGGTAAATCTAAGTTTCAAACTTTCTACAAAAATTTAAAAAAATAAACAAAATTTCACAGTTTTTGTTCAGAATTTTGTGAAAAATTTTAGGTATGCAAATTTATAGCCCCATTCAATTCAATAAAATGCGCGCTTGAAGCGGCTACACAATGTTGTTGATTTTTTGGCAAATTTATCGCTGACGAATTTGTGGATTTTCGTCCAAATAAAAAAATTATCGAATTATCGAAAAATTATGGAAGGAAATGAATGACACCGCCAGCAAAAACTATTGCCGAAAATCAACCGCATTTTCTATCCAATTCAAACTTGCACTTTTATATAAATACTAGTGGTTATTCAGGCGTTCATACGAAATACTATTGCAACGCTGCGAAATGTGAAATTGCAAAATTACAACGTCAATTGCATTTCATCATTGATTTCAGTTTTTTTTTTTGAATTTCGATTATTTTGCTAACGGAAATATCTAATTTTTAGAGATTCGATAAAAAGTGTGAATAAATTCGTTGATTTCTTTTTTTTTTTTGTACATAAATTGAAGTTTGGATTTTAATGGTTTTTCTTATAAAATGAAGTATATTTTTATAAAAATACTTATTAAAATTAAATAGTACAAAAATAGATAGTCAAATCTTGTCAATAGGTGGGTGTTCGTATAGTTATGATAAGCACTTTGTTCATTAAGAAAAGATATACTCCGTGTATGTAACAGGGCTGGGAGTTCTATTCGAATATTCGAACGTCTGATTGAAAAATTCCAACTTCCAAATATTAACCCGATATCCGGATAAGAAATATGAACGGATACTAACAGATATTCGGTTAACAAAAAGAACGGATATACAGATAATTCTAGCCCTAGCTTAAAGGATTAAGGAGACTTGTTTACTTCCAATTATTTTGTTATTTATTAATTTCACTCAACCAAATAGAATGCAAATCCTTACTGACTATGAATCAATGGAGCTCAAAAACTAGCTAAATTAATTTAGCAGAACACAACGGGGTGTTCAAAATAAAATAAACGGATCACATTCTAAAAGCTCATTTAACTCAGAGAGGGTTCTGAAAAAAAGCCGAAAATTTTACGTAGTAAGATTTCGTATATCTCAAATAAAATAATGAAACATGCCGCAAGTTAGGATATGGAACATTTAAAGATAGCTTGTCTGAAAGCTTAGAACAATCGACGGTGCTTTCCAATATTTTAGCTACAAAAGAGGCAGTGAGGAAGGAACGACTACAATTTAAGAATTTAAATTAAGACGTTGACAGCTAAATGCATACGTAGGTATAGGACTGATACGGTCGCCGTGAAAGGGGAATCCAGATCTAATATTTTAAGAAACAAGCGGTAACATTGGTAATCGTTGAGCAGGCTAATTTTGAACTCAAAACTCATATTTAAGAAATTCCGCTGCATGGTGTTGAATTTTTTTTATAGTTTTGTTTCCACAAGCTTCTCTTAGCAAATAGAGTAAGGATTTCGCTTTGAGATCTATATATATATATGACCGCTTTTCACTGTTTTGTTGCTTTTTCGCCAGGCTAAACACCTCTATAACGTACAAGAACTTTCGGAGCCGCACTTCGCCTATTAAGTAAGTATTCATTCGAATAATCGGAGATAAACAATTAAGGCTTGAACAGCGCTGTTGACACAGCCACACGTCCATAACATTCACTAGACCGATCTCCTTACTTCTCGTGGTTTCAGAGGGTCAATTATTTCCTAAGCGATTATTAAGTTTTATAAAACTTATTTCGGTATTTCTAACATATTTTACCAAAAGTCATCAAATACATAAACTTACATACTTGCGTATGCACAATTCCAGTAGAGAAAATATGCCTCAATTTCAAAAATTAATTTTTTTTTTCATTACCTAGTGGCTGGTCCCTGAAACCCAGAACCACCCGCCGGGCATCTTATAAATATCAAAAACCAAACTGCAGCTGATACTTAATGTGTTTTTCACTAGTCTAATTGATTTGTTGTAATTTCCGGTTGCCATTCAAGCGTAGCATATGTACAAACATGCATTCGCACACACACACACACATATGTAATCGGAATTTTATACATAAAAGATCAG
>NW_016162309.1:31517-44047 GCF_001687245.7 Rhagoletis zephyria | reverse complement strand
AACTTTTTATTATGGCGAGAAAATTTTACATTTCTGCTGTGCTAATTCGAATTTTTTTACTGCTGAAAGTTTTCACAGTTGCTCTGGTGCAAAAGAATTTGAGCAATTAAAATCAGAAATTATACAAACAAGACTTGTCTTTACTGCAGTCATGCATTTATTAGACGCCTTAGTAATAAAATTAGAAAAAAAAATTCTTCAAAACCGTCAGGCCGGGTTGAAAATTTTCATTCACCTCATAGTTAACAAAAATTTAAAATCCGTAGTACTTTTCTACCAATTCGCAAATGTCGTTTGCTCAAAAAAGGTTATGAAATGCGTTTTATTTAAATCGTTTAGAAAATGAGTCATGTATACCATTTTATGTGGAATTATTCAATAAATTTCCTTTTACACTATACTTTTTGAAACTATTTGAAGTTAATTATTTTGTGTTTCTTAAAAGCAACCCTGCGTGCTTGGAAGGCGTGTGTACCAATAATTTCATCCCTAGCATATTCATCCCCGAGGAAGGCAGTCGCCAAATTCACCGAAGGTTGTTTACTGGTTATATTGTGCTTCTGACTAGGAAAAGTTGTTCAGTAACTCTCTCAGAAGTGCTCCCAGCTACAGATTTTTTTTTTTATAGGAATGACTTTCTCTTAGTTCTGACTAAATCCTGTAAACCGGACTCGTATGGGAACAGACCAATTATTTTATTATATTAAATTTTGCATGTACATAAGTTGTTGTTGTTGTTGCAGCTGCTTACTTAGCCCTGCCTAGATCGGCTTGTTCCTCAACCGGGCCACTCCGACTTGGTTGGACCCAAGGGAGTAGACACTGAGTTCGGTTTTGTGGGTAACTGAAGAATAGTTTTGTGTCTTGCGGAGACTCTTCATATGACGGGCATACATCAAGTACTAAAAAATTTATTCTGTTCAAGTACTAGTGAAGTCTTCTGCAGTAGCCAGAACGAAGTTGGGCCAGTATGGTGCGTATCTACCGAGCCGGTTGAAGCTCTGTCTCGTTACCGGTAGGTGGTAGTTTGCCTAAAACGACATTCACAGGTCGGGAGTTGGTGTAGTTTGAGACAGATTCCCTGTGAATGCCGTTAATGGCCTATCTGTGCAGAGTTGGGTCTAGTGGCTGGGCTGTGTATGTATGTACGTCTGGACCTTGTCCTTCAGTTCGTGCGATGACACGTGTCTTGGCGGAGCCTCTGCTGAAAGCATATGCCTGTCCGGGTGCTCGTGTCTGTGGCACCATACTGCTACGTGCATAGCATAATGTAGTGCTCCCTTACAGGGTGCTTTTGGGCCTCGTTAACCCTTTCGACCCGGCTTTCGAATAGCAATGCTATAATAAAATTTTTGATTGGAGCCAGTTACTTAGGCAATATATAAACTATTACTGAATTAAAATCTGAAAAACAATAAAAGGGTGGCTCGGGGGGTGGTGGTACACCATTGTACCATCCGGGATGTTATGTGGCACAAATAAGTACCAATCGTCCAGTAAAACACACTATATCAAAAATAAATAATAGGTACAATGATATAAATATAACAAAAAGTACTTCATATTTTATTGATTTCTTATACAGATTAGTGAAGAAGAAGAGGAAGGTTATAATGAAAAATGTGCTATACATATAATTCACATATGATATGGTGCAAAGCACATTTTGCAAATCGGAACTTGGCATTCCTTACAGATGGTCTTAGTGCGTCTCTGTTTGTTTTGAGCACTGCAACTGGTACAACGACGTCGGGTAGTTCCTTCAACAGGAAGATGCATTGCCTTGTGATTGAGAGTTAGTGGTGCGCGGCCTGGTTTTATTGATCGACGAACGGCTGTGGTTTGTAAGCCTTCCTGGATCAATGTCTCAGCTAAGGTAACTAAAAATGATTTGAATGGAATCTTGTTTCGGTTCAGGTCATTATAAATGACCCATGCGTTCGACGCTACTTCCTCGACAGCCTCACTCACTATGTCGTCTGCTAAATCTTCGTTATCGCTGGAACCAGAAGCACCACTTTGTACAGTCCTTCAGAGCTTCCGTCTTCTGCGGAATCTTCGTTACCGCTGGAGCTAGAGACACGACTTGGTACCAATTCATCAGAGCTTCCTGCAGAAAAGTCTTCTAAATCGCTAGCACTATCAGAATCATCTTCCAGAATTTTTCGAATATCTTCAGGATCCATTTTCTAGAAGAACAACAAAATTTCTTCAAAACGGGGATCTGCAATATCTACTACCCAACGGACTATTAATACATATATGTACCACCATACCAATATTTTTTTATAAATACTTACCTGCCACAATTGTCAAAATTCGTAAAAACTTCAATTCTGCTTTATTTTCAATATTTTCGGCGCTTCAGCACTCAATATCGTGTAAAAACTAACTACGCGTTTCAATTTTGCTGGAACGCAACTCACAAATAACGGCGTCGTAAACACAAACAGCAAACAAATGTAGCGAAACCTTTAGGATTGCATTCAGGAAACCTTAGAGACTATAAGGTACATTTCACAATCCAGAAACATTCAACTAGAAACTTCTAGGGATGTTTAAACTTTAAATGGTACACATATGTACCATCCGGGTCGAAAGGGTTAAGGAGATGATGTTTCCGCTACATAAGAAGGCATGCCGCGGCTGCCCGGAGTGCTGTATTTTGACACGTCTATCCGAGTGGTGGAAAGACTTTTTTCCATTTCTATTTTTTTTTTCTTTTTAGCCTACTTCCGTACTCCAATATTTAGAAGTCATTCTCGTACACACAATATTCTGCCTTATCATGAGTTTCGCCTGAAAAAAAATTCACCCGAAAATTTGTCATTCGCCTATAGTAAACCATGGAAACCAAATGTGAAAAGTGAACCGGTTCGGGGAAAATGAAACTCATGATAAGGCTGATTATAAATCCTTTTCCCCGGAACGGTTCACTTTTCACTTTTGGTTCCATGTATTTACTATGGGCGGATGAAAAATTTTCGGAAGACCCCTCGCCAATGGACGTCAGAAGCCCAATAGCCCAACATGCTCTGGCTACTGCAGCAGGTTAAACTCGTACCTAAGCAGAGTAAACGCAGATGTACCAAACGAGTACCCGGCATGCGGAGAGACACCCCATGACTCAAGACATCTCTTCGCATGCCCACTGAACTCCACTCTAGTAACGCTTCGGTCCTTATGGACAGACCCTCTCCTCCAGCGTTATGTCCGTCATGGGTGGTCTCAAACTTCACTTGCATAAACTTTTTTATGTTGAACTTTAATCTCAAACTGCGACACTGTAAAAGCTTAACTCCGCGGGAGCTTTTGAAATCGCCCATCGTTGTCAAGTCAACAAAATGTAAACAAAGGATATTGGCATTGTTGTTTTTGTTTTGTTTGATATGCGCAATTCGTGTCCTTTGTTCATAATTCGCGACGGATATTTGTTGTAGCATTTCAAATTATATCGTCATATGTTTTAGTTAATAAGAGCCTAATAAATATAAATATTAATTAATAAATAAATAGTAAAGTTAAATGCGTGCTTTGCGAAAATCAAATACAGAATATGTACAAACATCAGCTATAAATTAAAATCGAAAAGATTGCAGCGCATATAATCGATTTTTGAATTGCGTTAAATCCTAGAATAATCGATTCGAAAAAGAAATCTTCTCCAACTGAATTAAAGGATATAAGACATCTTTTCAGCAGCGAAAGATATTGAATATAGTGTATCAGAGCGTAAAATAGCAAATAGTGGAGGGAGGCTGCATATCTCACCCTAAAACAAAAATATACCTAATTAATCGCAATTAAATATGGCCACCGACTGCAAAACGGCAACTATTAGCGGTACAACAACAACAACAACAAATACAACATCAACCACAACTCCAACCAGAACGGATTTGATGAATAATACAAAAATTGGTACAGAATCGCTGGCCGTACACACAGCTGCAAGTGGCAGAGGGAGCAGTGCTGCTGTCGGCGTTGCGGGTAATGGAGGGAACAACGATTCCGGTGCAGTATCGTCAAGTAGTGGTGATAAATCAGAAAAACAAATCGCACGTATTGATTTTGATGCTCACGGTGATAGTATTGCTTTGCTTGCCGGTGATGATACCGATTATTGGCCACCGCCATCACCGCTATCAGCCATTGGCTACGGTCCCCCAATGGAGCCACAAAAGCCACGTTGGTTATCATCATTACACAGTGTAATCTTTATCATTACCTGTGCCTTAGCGGTATTTATTGTATTTCGTAACGTCTTAACTTGGTGAGTAAATTTTTGAGCGGACTGGTACTAAATATTTGAGTTTAAATTGGTTTATGATTTTTCAAATATCGCGGCATAATGGCCAAAAAAACGTAGCGACATTTTTTTTCAAAATTTTCTTTTTGATTCAGAAATGTTCCTAGAGCCATTATTGCATTAAAAAAAAAATAATAATAATAAAAAAATCGCTTACGTTTTTTTGGCGGTTAGGGCTCGATAAATAAAATTTAATTTTATTTTATTTTCCTTTAATTTTGAAATGTGGTTTCTTTCATGATAAAAACATAGCAAGGTAGAACCCATGGTGGAATAATAACAAGGTGTTGTCAGTAGCGACGTGTTTGTTGTGATTTTGACAAGATCGGCATGCTTATTTTCAGTGCTGCCGATCTTAATTTTTATACTACTATTCGTTGGGAAATAGTATCTAAAATACTCCATTTTAGTAATTCGTTTTATCGCAATTTTTAAAGAACTTGGTGTTTTCAGAACAATATTAATATTTAAAATTGCTGGATTTGTATAATTTTTGTACTCAAAAAGTAGAAAAATAAAGATATCGTGGTTATCAATGGAGAAAAACTTTCACAAAAATAGTATGGAAAGGCGATTTTTTATATTAAATAACTTTTGCTGCATTGTCATAATATTGAGCCAAATGAACTACTGATACATTAGAATAGAGTGGTGGCATGGTTAAATTAGGAATTCGCTTATATTATCGATATTTATGTGTTTTAATCTATTTAGAATATCATTTACAGTCTAATAGGAAATTGTCTTATTTTACGGCTTTTCCTTTTTTAAAGTTACAATATATGTCCAAACTGTGTGGAGCTGCCGATACAAACATATATTCAGGCTTATAAGCCTGTAATTATACATTTTTCTACATTTAATTTGAAGTAGTATGCACCAACGGATTAAAAGTAGTAAATAATTAGTACCTTTTCTAGTACTTTAAAATGCGTGACCGGAATAGACCTGCCGAAAAAGTGAGGTTAAGTTACTGACAACACCTTGTTATTATTACACCATGGGTAGAACCGTTCTCCCAAATTGTCGGCCATGATTTTTTTTTGAAGTTTGCCAACATTTTAAAATCATATAAAAGTGAAAATAAAAAATTGAAATTGTTCGAAATTGTTGCTGCTTGAGATTGAAAATGAAAATGTGTGTGTGAGTTTGTGAGTAAATTTAAAAATTAAATTGTTTGGAAACGTCAAGAATTTTAAAAGCGACTCTCAGCGATCCTACCTTACTATATTTTTATTATGGTTTCTTTCATGAAAATTCAATGTAATGTCATTAAGGCAGTGTCACACGATCGGGCATTTGCACAAAATTTTCTGCAAATCGTATCCCAATCGCGTGAATGCGCAAATATTTTTCTTTATCCCAATCACGAAAACCAAGGTGTTCAAATTTTTCAATAGAAGTACGTACAAAATAAAAGTTTGTATTACATAGAAGCATGGTAACCCTGATGGAAAATATTTTCTAACCAAAGTTCTCAACAATACCTTTTATTTGATATCCATATTGCGATGTTTTAGATGAATTGTGTAGAATCGAAAATAAGTGGCAACCTTACACAACAGATAACTTTTTGTATATAGGGAAAGCATTGTTTAAGAACCTTTTCTTGGTATCCATGAATAGTAAAATTTTACCTTTTTTCTAAACAAAAAAATAAATAAATAAATATACGATTCAAATTAAGTGGCAACCCCATTAAAAATATTTTTGAATTAAGTATCTTTAAAATGCACTCCACTTCTTTAATTAATTTGTAACTAATTTCGAATAGGTGGCAACCTTATACGAGTATTCTCGGAGATAGTGCCTGTTCATATTTCATCAAAATCTTTAGATCCCTTTCCGAGAACCCTATATATATATTATATAATTTTTTATGTTTCTTGAGCAATACAAATTTGTAATTGCCAGACAGTTTTGTAGTTGCAAAAACCATGTCAGACGCAATTTAAACAATGATATTTTTTTCTTCAAATTATTTTATTATAGCTACGCCATGTATTACGCGTTTGATCACACCTAATTCGTATTTACGAAAACAATAACTATTGATTACGCAAACTTTAAAGCATCTGGTGGAAGTTACCGCCAAAGGAAAGTGTCTGGCAATATTCATTATTGATTTTTAACCATATTCTATAAAACATATAAGAAAACCAGCACTTCGACTTTAGCAAAATTAACTAGCGTTTTTACTTGTGGCGTTTTCGTTCCTAGCAAAAAATTTAACCCTTTCATTGCCCTCTTTAAACAAACGCTAAGGACAGGGTAACGAAAAGGCAACATTTCTTGTACAAACAAAAACGCCATTACCTTTCCTACCTGCTACTTGTAAACGGCCCGCCAACCCATGCAAGCATAAATTAGTATAACATTATTTAATTATACAACTGTATCATATTACAATTTTAGCTATATTAAAATAATTTGAAAAAAATTTTATCATTCACACATTTGTATTCTACATTGGAGTTTAAATTGTTTTCTAAAAATACTTCAATTTCACATTTTGGTGTTCTACATTTTACTCTATGCTTTTGAATTCCGTTTTTTCGAACATAAAATTTTAAAAATGAACCAGCAAATCGCTACTTTTCTAGAACATCAAAAATGAAAAATTATATTTTTGATTTCCACTTCATTTTCATTCTACTACTTTTCTGGAACATGCCTGATTATTTAAATTGCGTCAGACACGGTGTTTGCAACTGCAAAACAAATTTGTGTTACTCAAGAAACATAGAAAATTATAAAACAAAGATTATTTATCTTAAAATGATTTTAAAATCCGCTTTTTCCACCTGTAGAGAGGGGTGATTCAGCCGAATGTCAGAAAATAAAGCGAGAATGCAGTTTTATTACTTCCATCTCGGTTGAAATAAACTCAAAGTTTCAAAGAATAGCGAAGAAAAAAATAGTAGTTATAGCCTGCTCTCCCAACTTAGACGCGACTCGCATAGCTACAGCTTCAACAGCGATTTTTTCTTAGGTTAGGTGGCAGCCCCAAGTTTCAGGCACTCACATAGACAATTAGGAGATGGTCCTTTGTGATACCACATTCTGAACGGCACCCAATACTTAATCGATAAAACGCCTCCAGCCGATTATGTAATTACGTATTCGGCTAATCTCAAATACTCCAGCTCCAGGGGACTATTACCGCCTCCTTGATAGCAGCTACTTCCGCCTGAAATACACTGCAGCAGTTCGAAAGCCTGGACTTACTACTCATGGAAAGCTGTCGGCAGAAGACTCCTCCACCAACCCTACCATCCAGTTTTGATCCATCCGTGAAGAAGTTCACTGCTCCAAGATTTACTTTAGTAATCCTTACTATTTACTTTAGTAAGGATTGAAACTGGATTACACACGGATTAGAGACATGAGCGACTTAACAGTAGTAAGGGTTTTTATGTTTTAAATTTTGAATTGTGTCGTTATTGTAGAGGACCCGCGATGTGCACATATGTATACAAACATAAAGTGCCGGTCACTTCAATAACGCCACCTTTTGATGCTCAGTATTGACAGTTTTGGTTTTCTTTATTTAATATTAATTAATTTTTAGAAAAATATAACAAATTCTAAATATAACAAAAATCATACAAATCCGATTTACACAGCGCAATATTTTAGAAACTTGATTTTGATTAAATTTTATGTAATATGATATTTTTATAAAAAAATTAATGAATATTAAATGAACAAGAGGAAAACTGTCAATACTGAGAACAAAATGGGGCCTTATTCAAGTGGCTGGCACTGGATTTGTACATACATATGTATATATATACATACATACACCTCGGTAATTTTACAGCGTAGTTTTTTATCGATATTTCTTTGTGACGGTTTCCTTTTCTTAACACATATAAAAAGTATATACCTATGTACATTAGGGTGGTTCAAAAATGCATGTACAAAAAATTAAAGTCGGAATTTTTATACTCTCACCCCTTAAGATTGTTCTATACCGAAAAAATTATACCCCTCTTTTTTATTTTGAAATCAAAAAATATTTAGTGGTCGCTCAAAGTGCTCAAAGTTTCCCATGTATTTTATATGGAGAAAAAACAACTTTTCGTAGAATTGGTATAGAATTCTTGAAAATCAATATTTTTGCACCGGAAACCTCTTTTTCTCTTCAGGAGATTCCCAACGATAATACCTAATTATTTTTTTAACCATTTTTTCATAGTAAAGGCCGGTCCACATAGAACTTTCGTGTTGGCTTTGGCGTTGGCGTTGGTTTGACAGAACGCACGTTAAAAGTATGCTTGCTACAATGAGCGCTTGGCAGCGAATGCTTGGGCCACTACATTAACATACTAA
The DNA here is from genome assembly GCF_001687245.7 of Rhagoletis zephyria. Classification (NCBI taxonomy): domain Eukaryota; kingdom Metazoa; phylum Arthropoda; class Insecta; order Diptera; family Tephritidae; genus Rhagoletis; species Rhagoletis zephyria. The sequence continues at coordinate 35,403 of NW_016162309.1, read as the reverse complement.
CGACAGATAAATTAATATTTCATATCAATAATTGCATTAAAAACGATATTTCTTGCCCGCACTTGATTAAAAAGGAAAATATTTCACATAATTTTATTTATTTGCAACAGCTGACGAGCGACGCACGCGAAAAGATGAGAGTTGGCCATCTTTTTGCTTTGTGTTGGCGTGAGCGTTGTCGAATTTTGGCNACAAGGGGTGGGAGCATTGAAATTCCGACTTTACTTTTCCACATGCATTTTTGGATCACCCTAATGTACATGCATACATGCACGTCCGGCTTTCTTTGCATATGGATGTAGATATCTATGTACTCTGAACAAAGAATATCTAAGAATATGAACACATATACAATGCATATAGATAGACATCTAAAGATACATGTATGTATGTACAAATGTATAAACAAAGATATTATTCATGCACTTGACCGATTGTTTACTTTTTACATTCCGCCAATTTTGTTTACAATTTGCTCTAACTAGCACCTAACAGCCAGTCGCGCGCCCTCTGCTTTTGTAACATGCAGCGTAAAATAGTAAATGGTTTTAAGGGGTTTTACACCCTTTATAATTTGGTGGTTGGTCTTAGGGGAAAAATTCAAATAAACAAAGAAAAACTAGTTCACAAATGATTTTATGACTTTATCATGTAAACATTCACGCCTATGTTTGACGACTACAACACGTATGTAAATAGTATATACATATCTTTACCTTAATGTAGAAAGGCCCTAACTCAATTTCTTTTCAAATCTAACATTGTACAAATGTCTGCCGATTACTCACTAAAAACCTATAGGATTTTAAAAATAACTACTAGAGCATACAACTATTTGCATTCTTAAATATAAAAAACATTTAAAAGAAATTCGCAGCAAAAGGACTGGCATTTCTATGCAGTTTTTTCATCACTCCCTAAAGAAGCCAAAATGTTAGATAGGGCCTTTCTATTATAATTAAGGTACCGTACATACCCTACCGGAAAATCTGCTATTGTCTTTATGCCTTAGCAAGAATAATATTCTGCTGGAAATTTTTTCTACAAGCGGCTGAAGTGAGCTTCTTTATAAAAAAGTTCATTGTTTCCAGTGTGGTCACAAATGGGCTTTTCCTATCAAAACTGGTATGTTTTTTTTCCATTTGGTAGGTTGGTAGGCTAGATTGGATTTTGGTAGGTTTTGCGACAATGAGTAATAGTTGTTTGCGAAAAATAGAAAATATGTATCCACAAACATTTTAGCAACCTTGTTTACACGAATATTTAACCGGTGCGTTCGTATAATGTCGACGGCAAACATGTGTATCTGTATACCCAATTCGTAAGTAAAAACGTGTACCCTAATTATTGCGTTCTTGGACCAAGACTCCAGAAAAGTATGCCAATGGGCTCGTACCCAGCCAGATTCCAGGGGCATGTCTTTACAATCGAAGTCTGTGTTCGCGAATGTCTTCGTAGAAGGACAAATGGGGCCAGAAAATATATTGTGTCGGATAGTCAGGCAGTGTTAAAGGCCTTTGACTCTTTTAAAACTACATCAAGGTTTGTGGCGTCTTGAAGCACCTGCGAGCCCGCTATAGCGTAACGCTGACGTGAAGGGTTTGAAGCCAACGAAAGGTCTGACTGTCTCGCAAAGCGTGGAACCGAAATGCGAAAAAATACATTGCAGAATTACTTAGGAGCTAAAAAGAATCTCAGATTGCTGCTCACTGGCGGAAGGAAGAGATAATACGACAACCAAAGAGATTCAAAACTCCTCCCAGGAGGAACTCCGAATTACTCCTTGTACTTGGAACTCTTACTGGCTAATTGACAGCACACTACAAGTTAATGTACCATTTGAATCAAATGCAGCTTTCTGTAGAGACGGACTTCAATGGGAAAATTAATTGTTATACGCAGTTAATTTGTTTTTATTGTACTAGCTGTGTCTTAGTTTTACTAAATATTAATTTATCGACGTTTTTAATAAACGTGACATTGAACAAAAATATTAAAAACTCAAACAAATGTTTGGTAGGTTTTTGTTGGATTTTGGTAGGAAGTTTTTGTATGAAAAAAGTTGTCTGTGGCAACACTGCTCATTTCACTAATTCATGCTTTCCCTACAGGGTATGTATTTACATACATATGTACAAATGATTAACTTCCATGTCGATAGACATCTACCAACAAAAGCAAGTTCCAATACCCTCTCTCTCTCTCTCTCTCTTTCTCTCTCTTACATCGGCATTTTTCAAGTGCCCGTGTGAGTAATTGCAATTTGGTGAGAGTTGAATCTCTCGATCGCTTTGTTTTGAATTAAATTTCGTTATAGTGCAAACGCTGAGATCCCTACACATCTCACCGAGTCAAATTGTGTTCATTAATTCCTACTTGCATACAAATTAGCACAACAAAGGCACCCACCAACCAACTGACATTCTTGCCATAGCCGTCCAGAATTTCGGTTCTCCAAACATTCATTCTTCAATTAGTTCTAGTGTGTTGCTTTCTTTTTTTTTTGATTTGCGGGTTTCCATTTCCCCACCTTGGCAATTATATGTACATACTTACTTACATACGTACTTGTAGATACAAACACATATTTACAATTCTGGCGCATTGTAGTTCCGACTTTCGTTTCAAGTTCAGCTTAGCTCAGTTTTAAACTGGAAGCCTTGGCATAGATACATACGATATATCTTTTTGTTGGTGTTTTCTTATTTATTTGTTTTATTGTTAATTTTCTACCATTTCTACCATTATTTTTGCTTTCACTGAAAATGGAAAAATTCTACTATGTGGATATGTTTCTACTCAGGCATTTGCAAAGCTTCTGGGGTGCATCGGGCGATTTCTGGCAGGCGCAATGGGATAAATTTATCGATAAAACAGGTAAGTAGAATAGAGAAAAGAAAGTGATAATAGTATTTAATAGCATGAATATAATATATATATATATATAATATAATGTACATATGTATGTAAAGTGCAAGGTACGTAGAATTACTCTGTGAAACAGCCAGTGTAGGGCGCCAATCAAACCGTACTCCAACTGTGTCAAAAAGAGCTGCAATGAGAGGAGTTGATGGTTTACATTTTTTATAAATCGCTCGCTGAATTTAGCTACAGACCTCGCTGGCATTTCAGGGTACTATTTTATATATATATAAGGAAAATTTGAAAGTTAGGGGGGGGGGGCTCGAGCGCCCCCCTGCCCCTACCTGGCTACGCCCATGCATATGTTTGAAGTCAATTTGAAAAAAAAAATACATACATGTAAGACAATTGAGTTTGTAGAATAAAGTATAAACTTTAACCCACTGATGAGGGGAACCAAAATCCTTGCGGAGTGGGGCTATCAAGTATAAATAGTACCATTTAGGAATAGCGTGGTGGACGTATCAAACAAAACCCCACGTTGCTATTTATTACTTTTAATTTCCTTTATTTTGAAAGTGTGGCATAAGTCATTTCCACCTTTTGTGCTTAAACTAATAGGCAAAACTGGTTACCTTTGGCTGATAAAATTGCACGAATAACAGACGCGTTCAAAAACGGTTAAAATGATCGATCACTGAAGTCATACGGCATGAGATGACTTATGCCACTTTCAAAATAAACGCCTCACATAACGATTTTTGATTTACAATCAAGTGATTAGTGTTAGACATCAAACGATGAGGTGGTTTATGACGACTACTTATATGCATACCATGATGATCTTGTTTATTACCGTATTTGTCTATACTGATAGCCCTTAGATCCGCAATTGTTTGTTTAATGTAAGCCATGTTATCTTGGCGGTTTTATTCTATAATTAAAGATTAAATGATAAATATTAAAACTGGTAGTAGGAATCGATCGTATTCACCTACTGTATTGCCTGTCCCTAAAAAAAAAA